>NC_060959.1:3905262-3997762 GCF_910589235.1 Vespa crabro | reverse complement strand
AAAAAATAGAAGAATATATTTATATGTACCTCAAATGTTTAGGAAGTGCAAATTTGTTTCTCAAATCGGCTCGTCTGTCCCCAAAAATTGGCGCATCTATTGTAAGAACGAGCGCTTTGAAGCCAGCCTTCTCGGCTCGCCTTATTAAATTTAATGTAATGTTTCGATCGATGTAAACATAAAGTTGAAACCATTTTATACATTTCGGTGCTACCTTCGCAACTTCTTCGATACTGCTGGTTGATATAGTCGAGAGTATAAATATCGTTCCCGCTGCTTCGACAGCTATAAATAAATAAATAGAAAATAAATAAATAAATAAATAAATTTATAATACAAATTTCCCGATATCGCGTTTTAACACTTTGTTAAAAATAAATCATGAATTATCTTTATATAATATAAATATATAATAATTAATATATAAAGTTTGCATAATAGTTAAAAAATATATTACTTTTATATGTATAATAAATGTAATAATATATACATTTAAGTAATATACATTTTAATTCGAAAAAAAAAAGAAAAGAAAAGAAAATAGTTACCTAACCTCGAATACAAAATTTCGAATAGAAAAATCGATTTTCGATCGCCAACGGGTCAATACGTCCGAAATGTAATTCAAAGTCAGCGTACTCTAGCGTCGTGGCGATCAATCAACGGTAATATAATATACGCATGCGTATAATCGACCTCTATACACTCACCTTTATCATATCCCCTCTACTCCAGTTTTAACTAGCGAAGTCAATGTTATTACTGTTGCCGGTTTATTCGGCGCGTAACGTTCGGTCTATCATTTTTTGCGCGATGTACGCCGATAAATATATTTTTCTTTATAGGAACGATAGATGAGAAATATTCTTGATAAGTAGTATTAAGTGAGGTTAATAAACTACGTATTAGATATGACAAAAGATCGTTCGAAATGATGAGACGAAATGTGATAAGTCTCGTTAAGTTCTTCTTTTTAGCAGTATTTACCGTTTTTCTCACTGTAATTATCTTTCGATATATTAGACGACCACATAGTCGTGAATCAACAAGCCCACAAGTTTCATTTGCATTGATAGAAAATGGAGGAAAGCTTCCAATGGATTTGACTCAAAATTTTAATAAACAGGTAAGTTTTACCTACTTTCTCTCTCTCTTTCTCTTTCTTTCTCGTCCTCTTTTCTTTCTACTTTCTCTGTTAGTTCGAAGGTGTCTACCGAGAGGAAGGTCAAAGACCCATTCATCCTGCGCGCGACCATTTAAGCGAGTCAAACAGGTTGCGTGACATTCCACGTTAGTTTGACTTTCACGTGCAAAGTCGTATTTAACAATCGTGGACCCGTGTCACGTGTATTTTCTATCGATTTCATTGAAAGCGAATCTCTTTCGAAACAATTGTCCTTCCAAATATGACCTTTACATTTATGAATATCTTTATGTTTTATAAATTTGTTTCTTTCTTCTTTCTTTTCTTTTTAATTCTATTGACAGTTTAGGTACTTGTTGAGAATTCATTGTGCTTACATATTTTTAATATGTTATTTAACTATATCTATTTCTTCTTAGACTTATCATTCTAACAAATGTTTGCATATATATGATACATAACATCTGGGTAAATATGCAATGTATCAAATAGGTCATATCACTTATCAATGACATTATCTGTACATTGTAGGTGTAATATTTCATAGGAATAGCATGGTAATATTTCAATAGGAATAAAGATAAATGTATTTTACATGACATATTATTTTCTTTTTTGTACAGGATGTGGATGAAAAGATCGATTGGCACAATTATAAACAGATAAAAGAAGATGCAAAAAGAAGTGGGACAGGAGAGCAAGGAAAGCCAGCGTTTTTATCCCCTTCTCTTGATGCACTGAAAGAAAAATTATATAAAACCAATGGTTTCAATGCCGCTTTAAGCGATGAAATTTCTTTGAATCGTTCAGTTCCAGATATTAGACATTCTGAATGTAAAAAAAAGAAATATTTGAGGACACTCGATCCTGTCTCTGTGGTAATCTCTTTTCACAATGAACACTTTAGTACTTTAATGCGTACATGCTGGAGCGTTATTAACCGTTCTCCACCTTCACTTCTCTATGAGATTATACTAGTCGATGATGCCAGCACAAAGGTAGAATTAAAAAACAAGTTGGATGATTACGTAAAGAAACATATGCCAAAGGTAAAGATAATACGATTACCAAAACGATCAGGATTAATAAGAGGCCGATTAGCTGGCGCAAAAAAAGCAGTATCTAAAATTCTCGTCTTCCTAGATTCGCACAGTGAAACCAATGTGAACTGGCTACCACCGCTTTTAGAACCAATTGCTCAAGATTATAAAACTTGTGTCTGCCCCTTTATTGACGTAATAGCATATGAAACATTTGAATACAGAGCCCAAGATGAAGGTGCTAGAGGTGCCTTCGATTGGGAATTGTATTACAAACGTTTACCACTACTTCCAGAAGATCTAAAACAACCTGCTGAGCCATTTAAGAGCCCGGTCATGGCCGGCGGTCTGTTTGCTATAAGTGCAAAATTTTTCTGGGAACTGGGTGGTTATGATTCTGGTTTAGATATATGGGGTGGAGAACAATATGAATTGTCATTTAAAATATGGCAATGCGGTGGTCAAATGTATGATGCTCCTTGTTCAAGAGTGGGCCATATTTATAGGAAATTTCCACCCTTTCCTAATCCTGGTCGTGGAGACTTTTTAGGAAAAAATTACAAGAGAGTAGCAGAAGTATGGATGGATGAATACGCAGAATATATTTACCGTAGAAGACCTCATTTACGATCATTAGATCCGGGCAATTTAACGGAACAGAGAAAGCTTCGAAAGAAATTACATTGCAAACCGTTCAAGTGGTTTATGGAAAATATAGCCTTTGATCTTGTAGAAGTATATCCACCAATAGAGCCTGATGACTTCGCTTCAGGAGAAATCAGAAATATGGGAGCACCAGAATTATGTCTTGATGCTAAGAAAATGAAAAAAGATGAGATTATAAAGGTAGATACTTGTAAAAAAGATAATCCAGTATTATCAGGAGAACAAGAGTTTAAATTGACATGGCACAAAGACATTAGACTAAAAGATCGCACAGATTGTTTAGACGTATCTAGATCAGATATCAAAGCCCCAGTCAGTTTATATCCTTGTCATGGAAAACAGGGTAATCAGTTATGGCGATACGACGTAGAAAAACAATGGTTGATGCATGGTTATGTACCAAGATGTTTGGATACTGATCCAGGTAGTAAGAAGGTTTACGTGACTGCATGTGATCAATCGTCTCCTACTCAAAAATGGAGAATAGAAAATGTCAATATGAAAGCTATAAATAATTGGGAGAACGTGGGACCAAAGCTCAAATAAATTTCTTCCTTTGTATTGCCATAATTTTATATTACATTGAGTTACACTCTTAAGCCTTGCAATTTCGATTGAATGTAAATATTGGCAGATCCTGCTGTTTCCAACTAGTCATTCTACGTTGAGATTCAATTATTGTACTTTAGTCGATTGAAAGAAAGTTTGTAGATATGGAAATGAAGATTTGCGCTCTATATGAGAGAAATACGGTTTTATATCTATTACATATAAAAAAGAAATTTCTTTTTAAATATTTTATTTTCATCTCGTTCTATTAATATCGATTAACATTATTCATAGGAGCGTACTATTTGCTGTGTGCCTTAATTCTAACGGCTGCATTTAATAACACCATGTAAAAAAATAAATTAGAAACATCAATAGGTTTGTTATTCGACTGAACAGTATAATGTTAAGTAGATTATATTACGATATGGTTGCCATAGGAAGAGATTTGCCCTTTCATAAATTATTAGAAGAAAAGACGAGGTGCTAATAATAATATCATATTTTATATATTTCTAAGTGAGCATTCTATAACTTTAGTTAGAAATATAGAGGGTGCTATAATAAAAATTTCTATCACATTTGTGCCGAGAAAATATCAAATTATTCATCGAAAGAATTTATTGAATATTTTAACGTATGTATGATAATAATATCATAGATAAGATTTATTCAAACAGAAAAAGAAGTCAACGTTTTTTTAGCTCTCAAATATTCAAAAGATATCTGTTGATAAGATTTCAAGAAGAATCTATAAAATTAATAGATTAGGAGATATTACTTTAAAAAATTTCAAAGATATCTGAATAAAAATATAGTGGTATATATATATATATATATATATATATATATATATATATATATATTCACACACATTTAATAATAATAACAAATATATATATTTAAATATTTTTATAATATATATATATGAAATAGATATTTATCTCATACATACATGTATTTATAAATTTATTTAAATATATATTAAATTATAATTTAAATTATAATATATATATATATATATATATATATATATATATAAAACTAATAAATCTAATTCAAATGAATGATTAAGATAGATTCGAAAAGAAAATATATTTCTACTATCTATAAAAAATAAGACAGTAGACGAATAAAAATCATACAATCATTGACTAATAAAACAAGGAATTATTTATATTTTACAGAATAAAAATAGAAACAATAATCATAACGAAAAATTAAATCAAATTGAAAAAATAATTTTAATTGAATAATCCATTTTAAACGATTAGTATAACTAAATATACATACACACACACACACACAGACAGACATCCATAAATATACGTACATTTCTCAAAAGCGTAATAATTATTAAGTGACTGTGATTATGACGATTATGATGAAGATTATGATAATAAAAGTCTGGTAATATTCGAATATTATTAATATTTGTCTAAAACATTTATATGCTTTAATAAATGTCTAGGACTATTTTTCTTTTCCTCAAACGATTATTAATATCAAATTTCAACTTACCTTTAACATTAGCACATTCACCATCGGGGTGTGCCATGCGTTGCATTGCAGATGGTGCTACTCCCAATGGCATAGAAATTTTTTCACCTAATATCGTCGTGCTTATGTCTCTTTTTGAAACATCTCGAAGAAATCTAGGTTTTATTCGATACCTAAATAATAACACATAATTTATATAATTAATTCATTCGAATTTTTTATGTATTAATATGAAAATTTGAATTTTGTTATTTTCTCTTTTTTGTTTTATTTTGTTTATAAAATATTTATAAAATTTGCTCCTTTTTCGAAACATCCAAAAAACATTTGTGTTTTATTCGAAACATGAACGAAATAAATTTAATCAATTCATTTGAATTTCATATGTAATAAAAATTCAAATTTGATATTGTTTTGTTTTGTTGTTTTTTTCCCTCTTACAAAATATAAATTTAATAAAATTTTTTCCAATAAGTAAAATGGATTACGTATCGTATGAATGTTATCAATGCTAATTTATCATAATTTCATAATAATCATTTTTAAAGAAGCTCCCGATTGTCGATAATAATATCATCGACAATAATATCTCTGTTATGAAACAATATTATTATCAGGCGTATAAATAATATGATCTTTGTACCTCTTAAAAGCTTCTCTGTTCCATCGTAAACTAGATTCTTCACCGGCTCCGCTTTTATAATAATCTCTTACGATTGGCGTCAGATTGTTAATCGCATATTTTTCGTAATCTTCCAAACATACGAAGTTCAACATTTTCCTTTGAAAATAAAAATAATGAAAAAAGGAAAAAGAAAAAACATACAAGTACAAAAATGAAAAAGCAAAAGAAATTTGAATTGAAAATAAATATTTTATAATAAAATTATTTAGAAATTTCGTAATTTACACGTTTCATGACCTTCAACTTCGTCGAAGATAATTGTAACGAATCTCTCTCTCTTTCTCCCTTATCAGGGGAAATATATTTTTTTTATTTTCAATTCAATTGAACGCATTTGTATTATCAATAATAACACATACTCACACAATACAAAATCACTTAAAGTATTTATGAGATTAAATTTTTTCTTCTTTATCTTAAATAAGACAAGAAGATAAAAAAGATAATTATTATGTAACAAGCAAAAAATTATTTAATCGTTTTCTATAATATTTTTTCTTTTTTTGTCTTTCTTTCTTTCTTTTTTTTTTTTTTTTTTTTTTTTTTTTTTTTTTTTTTTTTTTTTTTTATTAAAAATATCAAATAGAAAAAAAAACTTACTGCGAGAAAATCAAAATATCGTGGAGAATAAAATGATATTATATCGTTAAAAAAATTTTCGCTTAGAAGGAACAACTAGATTCAGAAGAAGAAGAGAATCAAAGAATACATCGATCGTCTTGGCCGTCTGGCGTATAACTGACACCAAGAACGAAAATCACTAACATAATCCATCGTATTCATCGAATGTGAACTATGTATAACGTTACTGATAAAGATGTTTATATACTTGGTAATATACCATCAAGTTGAAGAAGATTTATTCGAAGAGAAAATTTTTCGTTTCTTGTTATTACATTTATCATTACCTCTTTTTTTTCTATTTAATTTTTTCAAAGAGAAGATTTATTCATTCGAGCCTTTTCATTCGATTTTTTTTATTTCTTTTGCATTCTTTTCTTTTTCTTTTTTTTTATATCTTTTTTTCGAAGAACAAACTTCACATTCATCTCTCACTGACGGATTTGATCTTCGATCCTTCCAAGATCTCCTACGAATTCATGGAAACCCATTAAAGCAAATCAATTATACAAAATATATATTTTTCTGTTTCGATTGTTCAATAATGATGTGAGAAATACACTGATCAAGTATGATTACATATACCAGTAAAAATATATAATAGAGATAAAAATTTATTTAACTTTACGTAGGTATTTAATAAAATAAAAGATTAAATTAAATTTATCGTCAAGTGCCTGAATTAATTCGATGATATTCTTTTTATGATTTTTCATTTACAAAAGAAAAAGAAACTATTAATATGTTACGAAATATTTTATAAGTTTTTATTTTCTATTACTTTTTCCCATCTTTTCGATAGATTATAAATAGCCTTCTCAAAAGAAAGACACTGGTTTTATGGCAATGTAATCATCGATTCACTTTTGTACGTTATCTAAAGTATTGAAATTGTGTGTTGGCCTAATGATATCAGAACATATTTAAATAAATGATTTGGGTATTCCTAATTCAACAAATAGTTAAGATTTTTTCGTGAGTACAATAATACGTGTTTGTTTAAAAAAAATAAAAAAGAAAAATAATAATAATAATGCATGCGCACATGTACTTGAGAAAAAAATTATAATCATGAATATGCAGGCCAATTTGAAACATTCATCTTTCTCCTCTAATACTTTTTTCTAACTTTAATCAAAAACAAAGATGACTTTTTTACATTATTACAGAATAATAATATTTACAAAATATATCGTTAACTAATCACTTTTCGGCATTGTACCCGTATACTTTTTTTATTCCAAATGGCACGAAGAATCAATTTGTACAAAAAATATTCATATATAAATATAAAGTTCCATTCAAATAAATACGGATGAACTTAAGAAAAAAATCCTTCCAATCGTCCAAATGTGTCCCTTCGAGTGTTACTTTTTCTGAATGATTTTTTTTTCTATAAAATCATAAATAACGGTAATATTTAGATGTATTGATTTAAATGGCTCATAAACCTGTATAACATAAATCGATATATCGTTGTATGGAGAAGGGATCCATGGATTACGAGGCTCGAGACGATTGCTATGATCACCTATACGCTTAAATCTTTCGATGATTATCCAGCATCTTAAAAATAAATATAACAATAGTACAACGATTTGAAAATAATTGACGATTCCTTTTAAACATTACTTTATTACATTCCGTTAAAAATAATACACAAAAAAATTTAAGAGACTCGTTGATGATGATGGAGCCTTTTCGATTCTCAAACGTATCGCGATATTCGAAATCAAAAGCACCGTTACTCTTGCTTTCGTTATCTTTTCTTTTCTTTTTTTTTGTTTCTTCTTCACTCTCTTTTTTCTTTTTTTTTTTTTTTTTTTTTTTTATACATAAAACTTCATGTATTGTATTTAGTATCTTTGTTTTTACGCCGCTCGATAGGATCGCTTAAGTTCGATAATATACATTCTCGATTATTGATTAAATCAATCGGTTTTATTTGCTCGTTTGGTGTTTCAAATCAACGCGAAGAGAAACGACGGGGTTCGAAATTTGAACTCGATCGATCGATCTATCATTCAATCTATCGATTTAAAGCGAGGCGTATGTATATTGTACGTACATCGATCGACTTTATCATTTTTCTCTATTTTTTCTTTTCTTTCTTTCTCTCTTTCTTTTTTTTCATCATTCTATATCCTACGTAAATATCATTTATACGAATGTAAATTTTGCATCGAACGAGAAACAAGACGAAGAAAGAGGAATCAAGATTTAATTTCGTACAAAAAGTGCGCCATTTTTTTCCTTTTGAAAATGATTTAATCGATATCAAGATTCTTTTCTTCTCTCTCTCTCTCTCTCTCTCTCTCTCTCTCTCTCTCTCTCTCTTTTACTTTTATTATTAATTATGTATAATTTGCTTCGATAAAATGTTTTCGTAAATGCTTCGTTCGAAATAATACGAGCTAAAATAATTATCTCCTTTCTATTCGAACGAATATTAATAAAATCGATTCGTGTATTAGAATCATCTTCGCGTTGCATCGCTTTTGTTTTTTTTGTATCTCGATCCTTCGATCGAGGAATGAATAACAACGCTTACAGACGCTTAACAGTTGGTCAATTTTGAGTATCGTCCAAGTGATCGTATACAAAGTGTCTAAATTTTAAACAATATGATCAAATATCTCTGATCCTGTTGACTTTATTAACCTAATGTTTCAAACGAAAGTAGCTAAGTTTTGAACAGAAAATGTTATATTTATTGTAGCTATTTTATAAAGCGCGCTTGTCGTTCAGATAAAAAAATTATGGAGAACAATTATTGTGACTTTGACAACAGTAGTCTTTATATAATAGCTACCGTAATAAATATTTTCAAATTTTTTGCTTAAAACCTAACAACTTTTATTTTTAACAATTTCTTTATAGAAACAATACGATTGATAATATTTGGTTGTATTGTTTAAAATGAAACACTCCGCATATATGTGATTTTCTAGTTTCGAAATCGTATCGTTCGAAGAAAATACGAAATCGATTTGCGCGCTCTTGAAAAGCTTCACTTTCGACCATTTTTATTTTATTTACATAACTTCATTCGTAATCGAGATTGTTTCTCAAGTTTATATAGCAAGTATGTATGTCATTTCTCTCGTCATCTCATTTTTATAATATATCGTTGATTCTCGAATGAAGGAATTTAAAAATTCGTCTTCTTTGTAAATATTAGTAAATACTAAAAAGTATTTCAAACACTTTGGATTCAGAGTTAATAAAAAATATTATACAGAGCCCGTTCGGTATATATATATTTTTTTTTCTTTTTCTTTCTTTTTCTTCTAATCGCATAACACACTTATCAAAGTTTCTTCGACTTTCGATCGATATCAATTAATTACTCGGGACAATAATGTCTTCATTTTTACGTGAAATAATATAATAAAAGAAAATGAATATAAGAAAAAGAAAAAAAGAAAGAAGAAACGGGCTAAGATAATATTTGTTTATAAATATATCTGCATAGAAAGGCAGCATAAACCGTAATCGTATTCTCGTACCTCGAGCACTTCCTTGTGTCTTGGTCCCTTGATTACGATTCTAATCTCTCCTGCAATCATTCATTTTCGTATTAGTCGTATTCGACTGATATAGAAAAAAGAAAAGAAAAAAGAAAAAGAAAAACGTAAGATAAGAGATTTCACTGTTATTTCATGTCGAAGATTCACAAGAAAGGGGCTTCGCGTAGTATATCTTCCTATATATATTATATATACACGCACGCGCGCGCGTACACGCACACATACATACACACGTATATCCAATAATAACAATAGAGTATAAACTACTACAATTGTGTAATTAATTTTGTATCTTATATGTACAACTATCTTAATATCATCGAGAGCACAACGTTGGAGAAAGTATGATTAATTTATATGCTAACAAATAAACATGACTCGCACGATCATGAACCCTAAAAACAATAAAATTATTTGTTAGTTTTCTCTTAGAACCTTTTACATAATTAATGACGATATTAGTGCGTTATCAAAATTTTCTAATCAAATGTAATATCATTCATCACCCGCGTCCAAATTGATTCTTTTCTTCTGATCCTTTTTATTTGTTATTTTTTTTTTCTTTTATCAAAACAATTATACGTAAGTTATTACCTTTTTCTTCTTTAAAATTTGTTAAAAAAGATGTTTAGTTTCTTACGATCCCGTGCATATATCATTTTCTTTTCGTACGAAACATCAACTAAAATTATTTGTTTAGTTTTATTGGAAAGATCATAGAATAGTGGTAATTCGACGTTAGATTTTTCGAATAAGCTTTGTAATAATTTGAAATATTTTGTTTATTATATAATAAATATAGAAAGAGTATTGGCACAGTCTTTTTCTTTCCTTTTTTATTATTTTTTATTTTTTGTTAAATTTACCTCGAAAGATAAAAATAATTATTACTCGATATTTATTTAATTATTTACTGCAACAATAAAATTATAATAACAATAAAACTGTGCCAATATTTTTCTCGGTCACTGTAATTACGATGATTATTTTAAATCATTATAAATAAATAATAATACAATATTGTTATCAAAGAATTCGTACAATGAGATTAGGAGCAACAAAAAATTTACAGGACTCGAACGACTCGACCGTTTCATTTTCTCAAAAAAAAAAAAAAAAAAAAAAAAAAAAAAAAAAAAAAAAAAAAAAAAAAAATTATGCGTTGATATTTATAAAATATTTTGAAATCAATATTATAAAATTGCCAATATATGATTTGATGCATGATCATACTTTTTCTTTTGCGAGTTACTCACGAGTCTCTTTTTATTTCTGTTAATGAAAAAAGAAAAAAAGAAAAAGAAACGAAATTCCAAAGAATTCAAGTTCAACCAAATCAGAAAATGTTAGACTAGGCTTGATTATTAAAAAAACAATAATAATAATAACAACAAAGAAAAACAACACCAATATCAAATAGGAAAAATAAGGAATGTAAAAAAAAAAGAAAATCGTTTTCGACATATTGAACTTCGAACCTAATTTCTGAATATTTTCGAATCCAACGAGAATTATCTTATGTTTTCTATTTTTCCTTTCTTCTTAAATAGATTAATATGAAAATGAGAGAAAAACAAAGAGAAAAGGAGGAAGACGATTGTGTTACAATTATTATTGCGATTATTAACGTCAATTTCTATTTTTCATAATGACGATTTTCTTAATCGATCGGGAAAAGGTCTTTTTTCTATTATTTTTTTTTTTAAATTGAAGTTGGAAACAATTAAAAGAGAAATGTCGATTATATCGTGAAAAAGAAAGTTATTAGAAATATGTTAGAAATATGTTAGAAGTATGCTCGCAGCAAAACAATTAGAAATTCGGAATAAAAACTGTTTCGGGCTGTACATAATTCGATTAATTCTTTAGGATTTCGATATTATTATATCGTTAATGTAATAATCATCTCGAGGCGTCACATACAATTATCATAAACAATTCATTCATATCCATAATCCTTCTCCTCAAGATATCAAACTATATATCTATGTATATATATATTTTTTGTTGTATTAATATTCGGATAATAATAAAAAAAAAATAAAATAAAATAAAGAAATTTATAGTTCCCAAACTAAAGATCGAGTGAGCCCATTACAAAAAAAGAAAAGAAAAAAGAAATTCTTTTTTATTGTAATATTATCCTTTGAACGAATAAATAATTTTCCTTTTATAAATTCAAACAATCGCTCGTATCGTGAAAGTTTGGGAACCGAATATGAAAAAATAACAAGTTCTCAATGTAAAAATGCATAACAACACATAGACTCGTTCGATTAAATCGAGTTAAACGATGTGCAAATTGTAATTATATATTATACGAGTTCCTTTAGAACTTATTTTATTTTTGTCTTTCCCTTTTATTCCAAAAACGAAAAAAAGAAACATATATATATATATATATATATATATATGTATATATATATATGTATATGTATATATATATATATGTATATGTATATGTATATATATATATATATATATATATGTATATGTATATGTATATATGATCCGTCAATGAAATTTTTTAATTATATTAAAATGATAATTCAATGAAATTACAATTCGTCCATCGTTATATTCGATTCGATACATCGACAAAAAGACACACACACGTACAAATCGAATTCTCTCTTGCACTCGTAGTTATATTCCTTTTATACGTAAGAAGGAAATTCGCATTATAATATTACACACGATTTTATACATAGTTTCTTATCATCCTCTGGCTCGATCGATATATATATTCAATTTAACAAGAATCAAAAATGAAATGCTTTATTCTTCGCACGTCTTCTTACGTATTGCAATAACAAAACACTTCACTTTTTTTATCGATCAAATAATATTAATATAGACATCTCTTTGAATGAGTAATATCTATGTATCGAAGTTTCGCTTATTCACATGAATGAATTTATTTCAGGTTTCATTAAATAGATCATAATACTAGGAAAGTTTGGAAAAAAAAATTTCGGATTTTGACATTTGTATATAAATTTCTTAAATAAATGATGAATTATTTATAATTCAAATTATTAAAAATTTTTGCGAGATGAGATCGTCTGAAAAAAAGAAAAAGAAGAACAAAAAAAAAATAATAATAATAATAATAATAATAATAATTTTCGGAAGAATCACACATTACTTAAATAGAACATTTTCATTTAAAATCCCTTCCCTTGAATGCGAAGCAGAAGTTGCTCGAACGCGTTTAAAAATGATCAAACGAGAAATTGAAAAAAGAGTAGGGGTATAGTTTTCGAGATGGGAACGGAAAAAAAACAGAGAAGCAATGTACAGATAAACATAAATACATTGACCGCATACTGATACGAGGTAGTTTAAATATCCTCTTTATCTCGCTGCAAATGGTTTTACGAGTTTCGACATTTCAAAGGCAAATGAGAAATGAGGTCATCGAAAGGTATGTATGTAGGTCGCATATATATAATCGCGAATATGATAACAAAATGGCGATGAAAAAAAGACAAAGATGACGACGATGATGACTACGATGACGACGACGATAACGACGACGACGATAACGACGACGACGATAACGACGACGACGATAACGACGACGACGATAACGACGAGACGACGACGAGACGACGACGAGATGACGACGACGACGACGACGACGACGACGACGACGACGACGACGACGACGACGACGACGACGACGACGACGGCAACGACGACGACGATGACGACGATGATACAACGAAAAAGTAGTAAAAAAAAAGAAACGTTGTTCGAAAAATTATTTAACGATGGTTGATTTAAAAAAAAAAAAAAATAGAAAAAAAATAATTAAATAAAAAAAAAAATAAGAAAAAAAGTTAAACGTTCGCACGTGTAGTGAATTTACGCTAGTAAATGAAGTCGATCTGGTAATTTAACCGCCATCCATTTTTATTTAAATTTACTGACTAGAGGGTCAACCGAGTTAACGAGTTAATAATAATAATAATAGTAATAATAATAATAATAATAATAATAATAATAATAATAATAATAATAATAATAATAATAATAATAATAATAATATAATAATAATAATAATATTAATAATAATAATAATAATTCGTGCTTTATATAGAACTAGAATTAAAAGAACGTCGATGAAGAGTGAAAAAGAAAGAGAGAAATAGAGAGAAAGAGAGAGAGTGATAGAGGAGTGAGAGATTTACATTCGACAAGTATAAAAAAAACAACTTGAGTATAATGACCGAGAAAGAGAACTATTTATCGCTACCCTTTTTGTTTTCTTTTTTTTTTCTTTTTTTTTTTTTTTCTTTACACTCAAGTAATCCATTATTTCCGATTTATTTTTCAGCAAGAAAAACATTCATCCATACGCATTTGCCTTTGATTCAAAAATTTTGATGACACGCCTATTCGATTTTTGTATTCGAAGAAAATTGTCGTATCGGCTATTTCGACTCGTTACGAATTATTAACTATAATGTTATAAAGGTCTGTAAAATCTGTTTCAATAGTCTTTCGTACGTGAATGTTTCTTCTTTTTCTTCTTCTTATTTCATTTTGTTTCATTTCATTCCATTTCATTTCATATTTCATTTTCATTTTTTTTTCTTATTTTTTAATAAAAAAGGGACATTTTTAATATAATCTGTCTTGATCGTTAAACGATCGAGTCGATTTTTCATCGCGATAACTAGACGCGTTCGGCACAACAATTTGTCCGCGTATATGTGTATTATCTGTATTTGTGTGTGTTATATGTATATCGTTTGATGGAAAGATATATTTTGTTTGTTTTCTTTTTTTGCTTATTTGTTTGTTCACAATAATTCATTATTACCGACCTCAATCGTGTTGTATAAGTTTTTAATGTGTGTAAGTATGCTCGCATGTATATATGTGCGTGTGTGTAAAAGTGTACATAAATGTCTTTTGTGTATGTGTGTGTGTATATATATATATACGTGTGTGCTTGTTTCTCTTATACAATTTCCGTATCCGTCTCATACTCTTACACAGTACCGTATAATAAGAAAGGTGATACAATCGTGTATCGGTGACACAAAAATTTTCAGTTCAACCACCTATCTGACACAATTCGAAAAATCAACTATATATGATACAAGAGATGTGTGTTACGCTTATTTAGTAATACAATTAAATATTAAATAATTATAGACTACATTTTCATTAACAAAAAAGAACTTAGCATACAGTCTGTGTACAAAAACCAGGATTTACAATAGCGTTTCTAACCTTCAATGTATAATAGGAATATAATAAATTTTTTTTTATCACATATAAAAAGCAGTTGTATATGTACATATCTGAGTAAGATTAGGTACCATTATTTAAACCGATAGAAGCTAGTACGTAATTTGGTACGCTGTGTTTAAATCTTGGATAGTCGATAAATATGAGAAATTAATTAATATGTCGTGTTATTTCCTGGTGTCTCGACATACTACTCGTTGGTACTTCTCCACGAATTCCTATGTATACACACGGTTTTTCTTATAATGCTTATATATCCTTGTTGCATGACACTTCAGTTCTCTTTTTTAATATTATTTATATAGTATTTATATATAACACGTGTTGCTTAATAAGTCAGAGCTATGGCCAGTTGGTGTAAGATCAGAATTTTTCTTTGCACTTAATCGTTCTTTTTTCTCCTGCTCATGTTCTTTTATTTTATTTTATTTTTTTATTCTTTTTTGCGATTTATGATCAAATGATCTAAGTTGATGTTTCTTTCTTTTTTCTTTATTTATTTAACTTTTTTTTTTTTCGTTCGTTCGTTCGTTCGTTCATTCATTTCCGTTTTTCTTTCTTAAGATTTTTAATAAACAATTAAAAACAGCTTTGTATGGAAACCTATGGAAAGAGACCAGTTCTTCAAACTCTTTGAAACATTGTGTATATCAGAACGATAAAAATTAATTGTTCAATTCTCACATACCATTCTATGTCTCTACCGTCGAATAATATTATATATTTCGTTTCTTTGAAGAGAATATTAAAAACAAAATCCAAAAGAAAAAAAAGAAAGAAAAAAAAAATATGAAAAATAAGAAGAAGGAAAATCAACAACAACGACAATAATAACAGAAAGAAAAAAAAAAAGAGAAATGTTCTATTAGCACTGTGGTCAATTTTGTTCTACATCATTTACATAAAGTCACTTCGAAGGTGCGTGTCATTTTTACCCTGTCATAGCTCAGCTGCAGGTGCATATTATAAATCGATAAACGATTTTCCCCGATCGCTTTATTTTTATTTTTATTTTTATTTTTATTTTTATTTTTATTTTTATTTTTATCTTTATCTTTATCTTTCCCTTTTTTATCCTTTTTTTCTCTTTTTGTTTTTTTCCCTTCCGATTTCATTAAATTACACAAAATGTAAGCAATTAATAAAAATGTTAATTCGATTCTTATAAGTCTACCCTAAAAATACGATGGAGTCGTACGATATTCAAGGCACAACTCTTTCAAATCGGTTGAACTGAAAGAAAGCACAATATAGGGACGACATCGGCATGATATTATGCATTTATTCGGACTCTGATATATACATATATATGTATATGTGTATGTATATGTATATGTATATATATATATACACATATATATATATGTATATTATAATTATGTTTTTTTTTCTTTTTCTTTTTCTTTTCTTTTTGACATTGGAAATTGTGTCCTTCCTTATTATTCTTTGAGATTAAGTACAAAAAATTTCTTCTTCATTATACCGAAAGACTATGCGACAAAAAAATATTTCGTTTTGGAGCATTAAAATCTTGTTACCACATGGTTTTCTTTTCTTTTTTTTAATAAGTGACAAGCGCGTTGATGTAACCAAATATTTCCTATTATTATTAACAATCCACGCAGCGCACGAAAAAAATCGTGATCTATACGTTTGTCTTGTATTCGGTAGAGACAGAATATCCCATAACACTAGTCGCTATACATTTATACAATCTTATCATATTCCTAAATTTGAATTCGCATGTGTTCATTGAGGCAAATCGAATTCATAACTTTTTCTTTTATCTTTTTTTTTTTTTTATATGTAACACTGTTGTTATTCTAGCAAAATGAATTGCGTATATTTTGCGAAATAGACACGAACGCGAATGAAATTTTTTTTATTTGTTTTTCTTTCTTTATTTTCTTTTTTTTTCTTTTTTTTTTTTTTTTTTTACTTTTTTCCCCATTTTATTTCTTTTTTTTTTCTTTTTTGTATAAAATAATATAGCTTTAATATATGGCTTGAGAATCGATTTGAAACTTCATGTGTATGAAATTTATTACCCACAGCGATATGTGTAGAAAAACGTAAAATGTGAAATAACTTTGAAACTGAAATTAAAGATATCAATTGTAGTTTACCTCAATTAACATGCATATATTCTGTCTTCAAACGAAATCGTCTTCCTAATTTCTTGCAGTGCAAATGATGCCACATCATATATACGAATGTAAAGTAACTGCCCACAGTGAAACTGACAGATTAATATAAGTTTGCAAAGTCCAATTACAAGAAACAATTTTTCAAGTATATTATATCTGTACATACGTTTTCCATTCAACACCAAGCTGCTGGCACAGTAATAATTAAAAGATTGTGACATGATTTCTCTGAGACAGCAACTCAATAGGAGGTCGATATTTAGTATTCATTATGGATCCTGGCTTGTACTTTGGGATGATTCACAATTATGTGGACTGCGTATTTGATGTGCTAGAAGAGGTGTGTGAACTGGAGATGGTCCAGGCTGTGGCTGATCTTCTTGCATTTGTTGTATTACAGAAACTTCGGGATAACTAGAATGTATTAAAAAAAAAAAAAAAAAAAAAAAAAGAAAAAAGAAAAACAAAAATTCAATTAACAATATGTAATTAAATATATTATTTTTTTAAAAAATATCACATTACTTTAAATATATGTTCACAGCTCGTACGAAAGTTGTTTTTACGAAGAAAAAAAGAAAATAAGTAAATAAAGAAAGAAAGAAAGAGTCAAATATTTCTTAAATACCTTACCCTATAGATGCAGATCCCCAAACTACACTACGACCAGATCGCAATAAGTCTCTCGTTTGAGGCTGATATTTCTCTGTTTCTTCTACGCAATCTTCCCTTGTTTCTTCGATTTCTGGTTCCATTTCAGAACAATAAACTACTGCTTTTTCCAAAGTCTTTTTAGCACTGTTACTACGTTCTAATCCAAATCCGTTCGTTGAATCATTGGATTGTGCTGGAGGAGACCAATTATTGTATGGTAGTGTATAAGGTGCTGTTGGTGGATATGGTCTCTGAAAAGAAATAAATGATCAATAATAAATACTCTTATGTCTTTAACTTTTTTTTTATTTTCTCTGTATGTGTGCATGTATATGTATTTAATACGATAATCAATCCAATATTGTAATTATCAATTTTACTTACTTTATCTAACTCATCGTGAAGCCACTCAACAGCATGCATCCATTTTCTTTTTAATTCGGATGAGTGACACAAATATCGATGTGCAGCTCTACATTTGCTAAACAATTGTACCATACACTTTATACATTGGTATGCTCTTTTCTGTTGTTGATTTTTATATTTCTGAATTATGTCAAATAATCCCTCCCTTTCTTCGTATAAACCTGCGAAATATATATTACATATACATATTATACCAATCTAAAAGTATTTCTTATTACTACAAAAAAAAAAAATATATATATATATATATTTTACCTTGAAGTGCTGTACAAATACGATTATTCTGCCAATTATCTTCCATAAGAAGTATAGCAAGAAGAAGATCCGTATGATGCCTTAATTCGTGTGCATAAACGAAACTTATTTGTAAAAGTAATTCACTAATTACTGTTCGCGATAAATTGAAGTTTTCCCAACAACAAAACTGTAATAACTTGGTAGTATCTTCGGTAACATTAGCATCTTCGATCAACTTTTTCATGTAACTGTTAATATAATAGAAAAGAAAAGAAAAAGAAGAAGAAATTAAAATAATAGTTTGAATGATCTATATAATATTACTTGTTTTGAATGAAATTAATGCCTTGCCTGTTTTCAACAAAAAGAAGTTCGGCTGCTTGCGGTTGAATAGGCATGAGATAGCCTGACTGGCATGATGAATCACCATATGGATTTGGCAAAGGTGGTTCTTTCGAAGTTGTTCTCGAAGATACGTCACAACAACGTATCAACATACTAACAACTTGATGAAGTTTCGTCAATTCAGGATATTGATATTTTATTGCTGGTCCAGGCCCTTCGTCAATTGCGACTGACATGAATGTAACTGGAACGTTAAGCTGAAATAAAAAAATTCAAACTAATTATCAATAACTCGTATCGCTTATACTATCTTATTAAAGAAAGTAAAACCGTAAAAAATTTACCGTGAGCAATTGTAATTTCTCTTGTAATCCTAAATTAGCATACATGTGAAATAATGAAAAATAATGTGGAAGGTGGCGACCATGATCGGAGATTTCTCTTTGGAGTAACGAAAGTACCGCATGCATCAGATGATCGCTCAGTTTTACAGTGGGTTCTGAAAGTATATCTGTGGAAAGTATATATGTAGTTAAGTATATAATCGGTGTATGAAAGTATAAAATTATGAAACTTTCAATATACATGAAAAGATGAAAGCTGAATATACAAAAATGTATGAATACTTACTTGATGAATTTATACTAGTACATATTGATGGGCTATCGTGTAATGAAAAATGTGCAAGACACACTACAATTTTAACAAAGGCTGTTCTTACTTCGGTACTAGGACAACTTAAAAGATATTCACAAAATCTGTAAATAATAAATTTCCATTAGTATAATAAAACCATCAATTGTAAAAAATATATTTTTTTTTTATATTAATTTATATACCTATGTGGATGATTCAGAAGAACATTATGAGCGAACCAAGAGCGTACTGCTTTACTATTACAAAGATGATGACATAAAATATCATTCCACTCTGTGGCTGCTCCACGTAATGTTTTTTTAGTATGAAAACCAGTGAAGAATAAAAATCTCGACGCTAATTGAACTGCTAACATCGATAATTCTTCTACTTCTGGGCTCTATAATAAGTTTTTTGTTTTCAATTACGTTTACTATTTTAATTCATATTTCTTTGTATTTTATATATTTACATTAATAAATGAAGTCTTGGTAACAAACTTACAGGTTTTTCATTAAGATATTGTCTGTTAATATTATGATTATCAGAAGACACTAATTTTTTTATAAATTGAAAATATTCTGCACTAAATTGATTCCGATTATGCATAAACTTAATATTCTGCTTCCTCACACTGTATTCGATAGCTTGTGGCATTTTCATTACACCTAGCTTAGTATCTGTAAAAATAATTAACTAGAATGTAATTGCATTTACATCATTCTATATAAAAATTAGACCATTTCATATTCTTTATATATTTTACTAGTTTATAATTACTGCAGCATATTAAATACTTAAACAATATTTCAGGATGCATGTGTGTGTGTGTGTACATACATGCACATACATACATACATGCATGTATACTTATCCATAATCAAACTCCTGCTCATGTGTATAAGTATAGTTATGTATGTATGTGTGTATATATGTGTATGTATATATATATATATATATATATATATATATATATATATGGTGCTATTAGGATGGTACATAGTACGTGTATAAAATAGTCTCATGTGTCTCAATAATAATATATCACAGAAACATTGAATATGTATATAATGAAGATAAATTTATTCAAATAAACAATAATACTTACATAATGATAATTCGTTGAAACTTTTCATTAAAGAATTTTCTTCTATGTCTAGTCTGGTATAAAAAAGCATATACGCATTCCACCATCGTTTTTGTTTACGGTAACTGACACGTTTCGATATATGATCAAACACTTCGCCCAAATAATCACCACCAAAACATTGTGATTTCATTTCTTCTTCCTCTTCCATTTTACATTCTGTTACATCTCCATCATCGAATTTATACCATTTAGCATTTCCATCGGTTTGTCTGTAATAATACAGATAATAGTTTAAAAACTAATGTCCGTTACTTTAAAATAAAATGCATAATACAAACCTATGCAAAATATAAGAATAATAATGGCCACCACTAGCCTGGCCACTATGTACTACGATGCCAGTTAATTGATATTTTGTACAAGTTCCTTTTATAGATTCCTCATAATCACAATCTATGACTTCTCCTTCCAACTTAGCTAAACCAGAGACTGTATAGGGTTCCATATCAAGATCTCTTGGGAACTCGAAATAATCATTAAATTTAATAGCACAAACTCGTTCATAGTCATACTCAAACCTTTTTAGTTGTATCGCTAAAATAGGTGGCAGTTTTTTCACGCATAACCTCTTTACTGTTACTACCTAAAAACATAATAAACAAGTATATGTAGATAATTTTATAAAAACTCATATAGTTATATAATATATCCGTAAATAATATCTATAAGTAAACAAAAAATCTAAAGTGTAAAATCATACTTTTTTGTTGCATTTATCACAATGATAAGCATCGGCTCCTTCCAATAGTTCACCTTTCACATATTGTTCAAGAGAATCCAATAAATTACTATGATTCCTTATATCCACACTAATCACACTGAATGGTTCTTCTTTGGAATATCTGAAGGTAATGTAACGTGGTATTATAGTCTACCGAAAATAGGAGAATATAAGAATTAAAAAGGTACCTATGAGGGCAACCTTTGCAGATTTTTTGATCACTGTATGAGCCACCAAGAATTTTACTCATTATTTGTTCATGCCCCAAAGCTTTAAGTGCTTCATCCAAACTTTCCACTAAACTCATAAAAAACTCCACTGCATCTTGCTGTTCCCTAAGATTTACAGGTTCACCCTGCAGTCTGTAATGAAAAATTCAATGTTTACTTATGAAAATAGAACAAAATTATTCAAAATATTTGTTATCTGTATAGATAATAGAAATGACCAAATCATTAATTTCGATACCTGTACATTAATTACATAACATATATATAAGTACATATAACAACATAAAAATCACTGCATGTTTGTAATACAAAGATATTAAAAATAGATCAAATTGGTTTTTTTATTCGTTGTTCCACTTACTTAAAATGTTTCCAAAGACCTCTTGGTATGTAATATTGTAATTTGCTATAAGCCAAATGTCCAAATATTGCTTGCACTTGTTTTAATATGCCGATATTATATTCCTTCCTCGATTCGTCAACTCCACATTTTTCTTCATTGGTGTCATTATCATTTGCTTCTATAGTTTGTTCTCCTTCGATTCTTTCTTCTCCAGAAAAATCTTCGTTTAAATCAGTTGCTGCTCCTTCTGCAGCTAATAGTCCAACTCTAATACTTTCAACCATATATAATTGTTGTAATACTGAGTTCATATAACATGTAGCTCCTGCATTCTTCAAACCTACGAAGCCTTTAAGTGGCCTAAGCCCAACTGGTGGTAAATAGTCCCATTCAATTAATGGCTCATCTCTTTCCGAATAAAACATGTCAGTGAGCATCGTGACTAGAAGTTTCATGTTGGGTACACAGCCTGTACAAAGACCTACAAGTAAGTCGAATGCTGCGCTAGTTGACTGAGGAGTAGTACAAACTGGACAAGCTTGCGATGAACTTAATTCTCCGGTACTACGAAGTTGCAGCATTAAACGTGATGCAGGGAAGACGAAATCTTCTACTAATTCCTAAAATTAGTATAGAAGGATATTAATGAATATAAAAATATTAACAATTAAAAATCATGGATTTTTTGTTTATATTGCAATAAGATTTATCCCATTAGACTAATACTATTAGATATTTTATTATAACGTTATACCTTTATCAAATTTATTCCATGTTTCTCGTCAGATCCAATTTCATACTTTTTACTAGCAGGCAAGAAGGCTACTAATTCCTTAGTTAAACTAAGGTGTCCTTCAAGGACTGCCTCGTCCACATGACTTTCCCCTGATTCCTTAACACTATCTCTTACATGTTTTAACCAAGTTATTTCAATATTTAGTAAGTTTTCTATAGCTGAGACAGAACATCCTGATATATGTGCATAATTTAATAGTCTACATAAGAGCTGAAATATATAAAACATACTTATAAAAATGAACACTATTATACAAGCATGATCAATAAAACACCATGAAATTCTTGATTACTTGAAAATACTCATGACACTGTTTTGAATTTTCCATAACTGTGGTATTTAAAACAGTAAAGAGTAATGAAATAGTAAATAACACTGGTGGATTTCCACTACGGCACCATGTCGACACAAGGAAAAATTGCTCTGCTGCCACAATTCTAATTGCTCTCGATGTACTCAGTAATACAAGGTCTATTAAAAACATATGCCACATTTTGTCTCTCAATAGAACTTCAAATGCCGCCGAATTGAGCGCTAAAGCTATTGTCAAGACTTCCAATGCTTCTTTACAAACTGTTAAATATATATATATATATATATATATATGTATATATGTAAAATTAATAATACTTTTCTTTTTATGCTAAAAATCTGAACTTTTTCTTTGTATGTGATATTTATACATTACCTAATACATCATTATTATCAGGACATCTTTGTTCTTTCTGATTTAGTTCATGCATTGTATGAAAACTTTCAACGGATGCATTAATATTATTCAAATTTCCAGTTGATGCAGCCCACGCTAATCTAATTATGGCACGAATAGTGGCCACATCAGGTAAATCCCGTGAAATAGCTAGCATAAAAAGCTGATGACACCTATCAGAATCAGTTCCACCAGAGAACATTCGTAGTGATAAAGGTTTTACTAAACGTGCTGCAACATTTCTTAGCATATATTCAGTGGTTTGATTAGGTATGCTTTGTAAAGCCTGTTTTAAAACAGTTACAGGATCTTGATTATTTTGTATGTGATTATTGTGATTTTCCGAATGTCCAGCTTGAACTTTATCCAATACACATACCACAATATTTCCAACTACTGTTAGTAAAAATTTGCAGAGTTTCAGCACTGTCAAATACGCAGATCGTTTAGTAGTTTCATCTGCATTTGGTAAAAATTTATTTTTTGTTAACATATCGAGTACAACTCCTACTTCACCACTTTTAATAAAATTAAATTGAAACTTAAATGGTCTATCAGATAGAGGATCAGGAGCTGGCATCAACAATGCATATAACACCTACAAAGACAATATAATTAATGTTATATCTATTCAACATATATTAGCAATTAATTATTTACATATATAGATTACTAACCTCTAAATTATATAAAACTTCACTAGGACTTGCAGTAAAAAATAAAGAATCTACTGTTGTGTTATGTTCATTACAATGCGGATTCTGTGAAGTTTCATCATCTTCATAATGGCCAAAAAGCCATTGTAATCTTGATACTGTCAAATTATCAGGTGGTACTAATTGCAAAAGATTTCGAGCACCATCGCGTAACTGAGCATGTTGCAGTGTACAACCAAGATCTGCTAATTGGAAGAAAAAATTCACACACTGTGGCCTCTGTGACATGACCTGCAAAATATTAAAACACATGGAGTCGGAAATTCTATTTATTAAACAGATAAAAACAATTAATTTACCACTCCAGGTAAACTGTTCTCTACATTTGGCCCATCATAAGGATGATGCGGAGAACTAGTTGAACTATCTGAACTGCTATCTGGAGAACTAGGCAGATTACTATTTATCTGACTTAATCTGGCAGATAATAGCTGAAGGAAAAAAGAGCAAATTCGTCGTTTTATTTTATCATGTTATTATCTCACTTTTACTTTCTAATAATGACAAGACATAATCAAAGTATAAAATAACATAAGTACAAACCATTTTATCTCTAAGTGGAATTTGAGATAACAATTTTCTATCATCTGCTTGTTCCAAACCTTCGCCATTAATGAATAAATCGAGTTTCACATTTGTTCCAATCTCTCTCCCTTTCAATCGACGTAATATTTGACGTTTTAATGAAGCCAATGTATCATTACTGTGTGTATATATCTCTATATCATCCGTATTACGAATATGATTTGGAAATCTAATTATAAGAGATAAATGTTTTCCACGAGCTGCTCTGTAATAAAATAAAACAAGATATGTAAATAAATGCAAAGATTAAAACAATATTCAATTTTTACCTATGTAATGGTAATATTTTTCGTTCTTCTGGAAATGCAGTGTCACATTCATTTATGTATTCTTGCAATACTTTCATTACACGACACATTTTTATAGCCTCTACTTTAATTTTATTTGACATTTGCTCATCCCTTTCTTCTTTCTTTCCAAGATAAACCTTACTTAAGGCAGACACAGTATCATAATGGGTCTTTAATCTATCCATACATTCTGCTATGTAATCATCATGAAACTCTAGTGCAGATGATTGCAGACGTGGTCCTAAATTAGTATTTACTTCTTTTAAAAGTTCTATAGCACGATTTGCGATTTCTTCAGGACTATTTGTTACCACCTATAATAATATTTATAAGTATATAACAATGAAAACATAAAGCATATTAATAAAAATAAAAAATAAAAAATAAAAAAGATACACATACCCGCCACAAATAATCAGTTCCAATCAAATCAACATCATCCATAAGTAATGTTCTTTTCTTTAGTATTAACTTTCCTTGTTTAGAATTAACAGTTTTAAAAAATCTTTCATAACACTTTATACCACTTTCAGTAAGTAACGTTGGATCTAACCGCAGTATATTATTTTCAAAAAAGTTCGTAGTTATTCCTGGGTCAAGATCCTGTTCTTCTCCCATAAGTTTAGAAAACCATTTGAAACAAGCCTCGCGATCTGAGACAAATACACCTTGTTCGGCTAAACATTGCCAAATTTGGTTAGCTTGTTCTGCACATAACCATAACTGACCATCCTGTTGGAGAAAATTATAATATTTAATATCATACATGTTGAAATTGTAAATTTTAAAGCAAATAAGAAGACATATGAGCACAACATACTCTTAATAGAAAACGCAAAAAATTAAGTCTTTCGTGCACTTGCATAATATGATTGTATCGACCATCAGGCACAAAGGTATTTGGATCAAGGTCTGGATTCTCCTTTACCAATTGACGCACTTTGTCCATATAATTTGTTAAACTGTTAGTTACAAGTACTACAACTAAATGGTCCTGCTGTAAACGTTCTATAACATCCTGTCTGAAAATTAAAAAAAAAAAAATAAAAAAAATAAGAAAAAAAAAAATAAAAAAAAAAATTAATAAGCAAATCATCTACGATAATATTATAATATAGGTATACATGTTTTTTGTAAATACCTATAATGTAAATTATGGCTACGTTGATGAGCTGGATTAGAATTTGCTTCGTATAATAAACAAATCTCTCGGATTTGTTTCAGAGCAGGTAAAGCCCATTTGTCCCCACTTTTTAATTCTTCTACACATTTATCTAACCAGATTGTCTTTTGTGCATCTCTTTCTTGCGAACATGAATAGTCCAAAATTTTAACATGTGCATTTAATGCCTGATCCATTATCTCAGTGGGAACTTCGTCTGAATGAGCCAGATTCCAAAAAAGGGTTAACACCTAATAAATATAGCAATTAAAATGTTTCATTATTAATATATATACACGCACACACATACATTATATATTTAATTAAAATCAATAAATTTTCAAACCTTATGAGCCATAACTCCATCTTTATCATCTTCTGCTAGTCTTCTGATCAATTCTAACAATTTTTCTCGCTGTTTTTTATTAGCAGTTTTCCAACTTGCCTAGAATGTAAATAACAACAATTGAATGATCACAATACTCAATGAAAATGATACTTTCACATAATAATTATAATAATACCTGAAAGCATTCAAATAGATGGTCGAGTTGTTCAGGACTAAAATCCCAGGCTAATTTAGCCAACAAATCATGAACATTCTTCACAATAGCTTCATGTTTACCGGCTTGAGCTGCCCATATGTTATCTAAGTCTTCTAATGTGAGGGCACGTACTTTTATGATAAATCGTAAAATTTTTTCCAACTTTTCTACATATTGTGGTTGATGTAGCGAATCTCTCAAAACTATTTCCAATACTCCGTTATCTTTAATCCATTTCTATAATATCAAACAAGTAAACTGTAGTGAATGTTAACAAATTAAACATTATAAAAGAAAATCGAGAGACAAAACTTACTGCCATACGTTCAGCAGTCAACCATTCTTCCTCCTCTACAGCTGTATTACGATGCTGATAATAATTCACACTTGTAATAACCTTATTTACTTCGTTTAAAGCATTCATTTTTCCATTAAAGGAAGATATTTGTAATAGTCTCAATATCATTTTTAATCTCAATATTTCCAGGTTTTTAATCATTTCTTCTTGATGAGGTACTCTTGATACCAAACATTTTGCAGCTTTAATTATGGCTGATATGGCATCGTTTTTTGCTTCATTTTTTGCCTCTTTCTTTAATTCATCATCAGTTAAGTTGTCCAAGATAACAGGTATCATTTCCTAGATTAAGAAACAAAATTTAATATGTATATTTAATAACATTTATACTATTTAATATATATATATATATATATATATATATATATATATAATTTAGTAATAATAATAATATATATATATATTATGTATACTATCAAAAAAATGAATGAAAAATAACAATATTTACCACAATGGGCATAAGGTATTTTATTATTGTATGGACAGTCAGTAATTCATAACATAAACCAAAAGGCCTAATCAGGGCATAGATTACTGGTACAGTTAAATTACGACGACTTTGAAATCTTGAGAGAAGAATTTCAAATCCCTTTAACCTTCCAAATCTAGAAAACATCATACCAAAAGAGAATAAGAAAAACAATAATTTTATAATATGATGTTATCTAAATTATAGATTATAAAATACCTATTTATTAGATCTACAAGCCATCCACGAGGTGTTCTTGACTCGATAGGTGGACGTGCATAAAGTTCCTCATCTGGTATATTACATCCAGGAGGAACAGTTTCAGATGCTCTTGCTGCATTAAATGTATGAAATCTGTGGAAGATTTTTATGTCATATATATATTTAATTATATTAGTAAATAGACAATCTTTAAATGTAATGATAAAATTCACGAACTTACTTATTACTGGGATCAAAAACCATTGCCAATAAATCAAGTAATGGAAACCAATCCTCATCTAATTTCAAAACACAGAGTTCCACTAAATGTTCACAATTTGCATTGATATAGTTGTGAATGTGCGATTTCCAACTATTTACCGCATCGTCCGTTAATATTTTGGTAAAAGAAATTGTAAGCCCTTCACGAAAGAAACGCTGACACGCTTCGCTTTGTACATCAATTCCTAAAGTGTGCAAAAAATTAAAAAATATATAATAGGGATGTCAAAATATTACTAACCCTTTTTACAAAGCTCAATGCTAGCTTGTAAGAGGCACTCTAATTCTTGTTCAGGTAGGACTGGAACGACCCATCGTGAACTAGATATTTTTTCATGAAGAATGTTAAGTTTAGAGATAGGAAAATCAGGTTCTCTAAGGTGCTGATTACTGTCATCTACAGAAGTTATAGTATCGTTGACACACTCAGTTTGTACCACATTTTCTGCGAGGTGAAGACCTGACATTGAATCAGCTAATTGTTGTGAACCAGGTGGACTATGCATCTGTCAAATAAATTATAACAAAATGTTTAAGGAATATAAGAAAAGAAAAAACTAGTATATGGATGATATAACAATAATATAAATTTATTATATATTCTAAGAAGCATTAGTCGCTTTGTTTGCAATATTTTTTATAAATTTGCACATAAGTACATATTATTAAATCGTCATGCAATTTCAAATACCTGTGAACTCTGCTGGCTATCGGGAGGATCTATTCCTACCCCCTGGCCCCTTGTAGCAATCGTCATTTTCTGGTTGTTCACTAGGCTCCAATTCTTTTAGTAATTCTTGGTCCAACGATTGCACCACCAATAATAAACACTCGATTCATGTACTGACATTAAATATAATTATATCCTAAAGGCCTTGTTTCGATAAAGAATACCTACATTATCTGCAACAAAAATTTATTCAGACATTTCTGTTTTCATAATCGTATCAATATAAAGCCTAATAATTTAAACTGATAATATGAAGTTTACGAAAATCATGAGACCTTTGATCAAACATTAAAAAGATATACGAATCATACAACGATGATAATAAATTGCACATTAAATGCAATTTATTATGCTCAAAGATAGCTTTTCAAAATGTACAGCTACAAAACGGTCTTCTCCTCGAAAATTAATATAAAATTAAAATATCGTTATATAAGTATTTCTGTTTCAAAGGACAAAAAAAAAAGATATTGCCGAAAATTCCACAATAGAGATCATTCGAACGCGTGTAAAATCACGACTATAATGTAAGCCCTACGAATATAATGAAAAACATTAGAAAATAGAAAGGAATTATCAAGAAAGACACGACCTTTTTCATAAATGCGATAGAAAATAGGTTGTAAAACGATCGGCACACATAACACACAACGGAAAAAGAAAAAGAGAGAGCTAGAAAAAGAGAGAGCTAGAGAGAGAAAGAGAGAAAGAGAAAGAGAAAAAGAGAAAGAGAGAGAGAGAGAGAGTCGACACGAAGGACAAAAGGTAAAAATGAAAAATGAAAAGCAAAAAAGAAAAAGAAAAAGAAAAAGAAAAAAAAATCGTTGAACCGTACAATATCAGATGTAATTTCCAAAAGATCGAAGAACGCAGTCTGGTGTAATGAAGACAAGAAAAAAAAAAAAAACGTTGGAATATTTGGAGACGGGATGCAATGTGCTTTTGGAAGATGCTCGGAAATATTACGAAGACGAACGAATCGAATGGAAAGACCTGGAAGGAAGAAGTGAGGAATGAAGGAAGGAAGGAAGGAAGCAAGGAACGAACGAACGAAGGAACGAACGAACGAACTAACGAACTAACGAAGGAAGGAAGGAAAGAAGAAAAAAAGGAAGGAAAGGAAAGAAAGAACGAAAAACAGAAAGACTCACGTCTAAAATCTGAAAAATAAATTATGTCGTGTCTCACGAATGACTTCTCCCCCGCGGCGGGGTGTATGGCCGAACCGTCGAACTGTCAACCGAGCCTAAGCGAGGAAGATGGAACTCGCCAAGACGAGTCGCCGGTTCTTTGGCCGACCTTCTAGGAGGGAGTTCGGAGAGGGGAAGTTATACGAAAACCGAAGAATTTCCTCTCGTGAGTTGGGAGAAAAATCGAACTGGATATATCAGCGAATTACGTAGAACGTTGTACTTACGAAGAGTGAGGAAGCAAGAGCGCGGAGCGAAGAGAAAGAGAGGAAGGGAGAAGGAGAAAAAAGAGAGAGAAACAGAGAGGGGAGGGAGGAGGGAGGGCGCAGAGAGAGAGAGAGAGAGAGAGAGAGACGATGGAAGTCTCCAACTACCGAACGACGTTTCAATAGGAAGGATACGAGACTTTTGTAGAACACGCCAATTCCTCAATAAGGAGAAACGTGGTCGAAGGTCAATCGTTCTGCGATCAGCTTAAAGGATTTTGACAAACCTCCCGCTCCAGGGAGCACCTATTTTCGCCCGTTCACTCGGCCGGGCCACCTCCGGACAAAATGGCTACCATCCTAACGATTGCCACTACGGTATTAACGAAAGAGGCGCGTATTTTATTTTACGTCGTCGTCCCGAAAACACGATATCACGTAGATTTTTTAGCGCGATTATCGTCGACCGAACGAGGGTAATATTCCGTTTCTCTTTCGTGTCGAGAACGCACCTTTACATAGTAAAGGGTAATAGAAATTTATCTCTTGCACTTTTTGACGTGACGTTATGGAACTCACTGGCGAATCTGTAAACACGACTCTCGTGGCGCTAACGTTGCGTCCGTGGCTTGAAGTTCGCTCTATGAAAGCGCCATCATCCTTCGGCATGATTTAACCGCCAAATTTTGATTTCTTACTATAGACGTTATATTTATTAATCATTATTTTTCAATATTCGTAACGTATATTTTTACGTCGTAATTGTAATAATAATTCTAGATCATTCTTAATTGTTTTATGATAAATTATTATGGTGATATAAATTGAAATATGATAAATGTAGGTATTACATCATATAGGCACGCATTTTTTCACGAAAGAAAAGTTTATTATTGTCTTACATTAAAGTGATGTTAAAGAAATCTAATCACGAATCATTAATGCTTATTTTGTTTTATACACACTAATTATTATATAAGTAGCATGTACGTACGATAAATTGTAACTATAATACTTGATCGTGTAAAAAAAATTTCTAAAATATTTTTTATTTGTTCTCATTTTTTTATATCATTTTTCTGCACAATATAAAAAAAAAATGGCCCATTTAAGGGTCTATTATTTATTTAATAATAATTTTATAAATTTTTCACTGTACATAACACTGATCGGATTGACTATTCTTGAAAAAAATGTACCTTTTATTAAATAATTTAAGAGAAATGTAACGTGATGATATAAATGTATTATAAATAAACAAATATACTGAATACCATATGTTAAACGAATTCTTTGTTTATTCCCCTTCTCAGATAAAATGATTTTCAACTAAATTAATAGTTTCCCAAAGTGATAAAAATAAGGAAATAACAATATTTCTTAACTTGCATGCATTTAATTATCATCTGATTTGTACAGTCGTTATTCGTGAATACCATAAGTTCTTAGAATTCTATTGTGCCATCTTGATAATCGTATTAGAATAAAATTTGTTTAATTCAAACTACGCTCATCCTCTTCAACACTGTTAGGACAAATATATTCAGTGCATGTATGAATATTATAGATATTTTGTATATTTAAAAAAAAAAAAAAAAAAAAGAAAAAAAAAAGAAAAAAATATAGGTTATAAATTCAGAAAATGATTTCAATTAAAAAAAAAAAAAAAAAAGAAAAAATATATGTGAAACAAACAGTTCGCACACATTATCATGTTCTTTATACTTAAAAGAACAAAATCAAAATTTATTTATGGATTTTTAAAAACATAAAGAAACAGAAACGTATCCTTCTTAAGTACAGTAAGTGTAAGCAGTATGAACAAATGATATATATATATATATATATATATATATATATATATATATATATATATATATATATATATATATATTATATATAATTCGGAATAGTAAATATAATGGAAGTATCTATTCTTACTTGAAAATGTATTTCAAAGTATAAATCATACGAGCATGTTATTAGCAGTTTCCTTTTCTTGTTTAGCCATACAAAACATATAACAATTTTTGTAAAGATCATAGCAAAACTATGCAAAATAATTAGTTGCGTGGCTATGAGAACCTGACATGAAGTTTTTACAATTGAAGATATTGATATTTATCGTTTATATATCTATTTTGAATGCGTTATTAAAGGCGAAGATGTACCGTTATTATACCGTAAAATTTTAAGTCAATTTATATATCATATAGAAAATGCAAAATCCACAAAGAAGACAAAAATAATACTTCTGATCCTTGGTAAGCAATCGGCGTTTAAAACACGACTCTTCTCAAAGAATAGCACCTATCATATAAGGAACATATTTGTATATTTCATAGTCGTGCTACATTGTACTTGATCTTACAAGTTTCATGCAAATATTCATGTTTATATAAGTTCTTCTATTTACCACATATAATACCAAAGTTGGTATTAAGTAAATACTTCATTCACTTCGATTCATTCGTCAAGTCGTGTATGTATATGTTTATGTGTATATTATATTACTTATACGTGCCGAGTACACACGTAAAGCATTCATTTTTTTTTTTTACTTTTTATATTAATTTACACAATACATTTAAAGGAAGCTTGGTTACTATCAATATTATCAACTGGCACAAGATTTCAATTTTTTCGCATCATTAATATCATAATTAAAAAAATGTGATCAAAGAGAAGTAAACTTCCCCAAATCGTCACGAATTGATACGTCACCTTGTGTATATATCATTCACAAATGCAATTTGTGTTCCACATCTAGAGACACCACGATAATTTGTAAACTGATTTAAGTCACTGACTCAATTTCAGATTGTTCCCATTATCCCATTTGCAGAGAAAACGATTTAACTGAGAGCTAATCGTGTCTCTTAGATAGTGTACTGCGAAACAAATACCAAGATTGTTTCTCTTCTTTGCGAGAAGTATTTGAAAGTAATATATTATTTAAATCTGTCTCTGTCTGAAAAATTTCATCAGATCATCACAAAATAAGTTCTTCGAGTTCTTTTATTAACTCTGCTTCTTTTTTGATCTTGTCTAATTGATTGATTTCTAATTGTTTCCCTGCTGATAATTGTTCCTTTAATTTTGATATTTGGTCTAGTTTCTGAAACAAAAATGAACAAGCGTTATAATATAATATAATATATATATATATATATATATATATATTTTTTTTTTTTTTTTAATTATTTTCATATGTTTCTTGTATATAAACTACTTACACTTTTAAGTCTCTTTATCTTTTTTTGCTTCTCAGGATCATCTATAAGATCTGACTCAGATGATGCAACAACATTACTTTGATATTTTGATGAAGTATTTGAAATCTGACCATTAGTAGTTGGATTATTTGTTTGTAATTGAGAAGACATAGCAATAGCCTCTAATTCTTTCTTAGCTTTTTTTGCTTCGCGTTTCTTTTTTGCCTTCAAAGCAGCTTTTGATGGATTAGCTATAAATTTATATTTATATTATTTGCATAAACAATAAAAAGATAATAAAAACAGTATTTAATAATATAATCCTTCTTACCCTCTGTATTGGGTTTTGGCCCAAACTCATCATCATCATGTAATTTGAAAGTTATAGTTTGTCCTCTTGCAGAAGGTGGTCTGTATACTTGTTTTGATGCTATATATAAACAAAATTTGAAAATAAATAATTAAAATAAAATGGACTTTTGATGAAACAAAATAAAAGACCTGACTTTATCATTAAAATATTATGTTAATTGTAAATATGAATAAAAAGTATAAAAGTACCTTGTGGTTGACTTGGTGCGATACCTTCTACAGCTTTGTAACTAATCGGCTTTTCTTTGAATGTATCAAGAGGAAATGTTTGCCAAAGAACTTCCCATAGTTCTTCTTGTTTATTCCATGGCCGTTCATATAATAATGTTCCACTATAGTGCCAAATCTTAAACCTATTAAAATTTATAAAATATCAATTAAAATATATATAACTATTTGTTTTTTTAATTTAATAATCGTTCGAAAATATATTTATTAAATGAATTAAAAAATTTAATTTAAGTGCCACTCACCCATTTCCCATTCGCAATCTAGGTGCTGTCGTAGCTGTCATAAAATGTTCACCATCTGGTGACCATTCCAGGAGAGTAGTATCAGGTGCAGAGATTTCGGCAATAAGTTTTTTATTCACGACATCCCATAATTGAATGCCACCAGAAAGATTACCAAAACCAGCTAAGATCATAAGTGCACAGTGATTAAGGATAATATAATATAAGTAGTTCCTACTTCATGAATTGATTCATATCAATCCGTAAAATAGGAATTTGTAATTACAAATATTTTAATAAACAGCTTTCTAATATTTAATACAGTAATAATATATCAGCATACTAAAATCAATAATGTATTTGCATTATCTTTTCAATCTAATTTTCCATATGGAAGTTAAAGAAAGTTCCTATTATTATTTCATTATAATAAATTCATCCTTTAATAATTAATTCTTAAGTAAGTAAAAAAAGGATATTGTTTCCATGAGGATTGTAATATATACTGTTCCTATGCAGTGCACCAAATTCAAATATTGGTTCACATTTAAGATTAAAGAGTGTAGCTTTTGCAGGCATAAAACCATAAACAACACAGAATTCTGTGTTTTTTGGAGACCATTGCACTGAATAAATAGGACCTTCTTTACCTATATAAAAACAGATTATATTTTAAAGGTGATTTTTTTTATATTAATTTAGCGACTTATAATATAATAGTTTATAATACTATAAAAATTGATTTCTACAGTAACTTACTGAGCATGACCATAGCTGTTTCTCTTTTTGTACTAACATAGTGTAATGTTTGTTTTCCATAATAGGAAGCTTTATCAATCTCTGTGCTTGTCATTAATAATGCATTTGTTCCTTTTTGATTCCAATAAATGTCAACTCTATCAGCCTATTAATATAAAATTATGTTTACATAGTCCATTTACATCATATATACATATATCATATATACATAATCTCATATTACCTGAAAGAAACTTTTACTTGCTAAAGCTTGTGTTGATTCAAATTTTGGATACTGGAATAATCTACCGAGTGAGGGCTGGCCTGATTTTCCTAAAATATTTAAATTAATAAAAATTAATTCTTTAATAGAAACAATGGAAATACAACTAATTATAAAAATGAAAGATTCTAAATACAGAAAAAAATAATTATCACATCAAAATACTCTTGCTTGCTTACAATTGTATCAATATATTTGTTTATCAATGAATTTAATTAACCTATGTATTAATGTTACATCAACATAACATGAATTACCAGGCACATAGCAAAGGATGTGGTACGGAGCATTATTGGGCGCTATACTAAATTTAGCAACTTTGGCTATGTTTATCCTGTGTACAATTTTTTCAAAATTGGCATCTTCATAAAATATGACATCTGCACCCATCAATATTCCACAGATTTTCTCATCACTTGACCATTGAGGCTCCCTAAGTGGATGCAATACAAATGAGGAAATAGCACATAAATATGAAATATAAAAAATGTCTGATACTAAAGCAAAATTTCTTTTATTGTACAAACATGTACAATAACATAGAATAATTGTAAAAAAATATACTATGATATTTGTATAGCATTATATTACATGTATAGAAAATAAAAAATATATATGAAATAATATATAATATAAAATAAATATATTTTGCATAGATAGAAATTTACAAAATTTTATTATTTATGTAACACTACACCAAAAAATTCTAAAATTTAGTAGCAATTGCTGAAGAAGATATTATTAAATAAAAATGTATAAAAAATTAGAGATGCAATGTATATGTCATGCTTAACAAAAATTTCTTTTTAACGCAAATTTAAAAGGCTCCCTTAAAAGATATACAATGATGAAAAAGCTAATGTACTATAATATACATATCAAATATCCAAATATATTAAAAAATATAAAATGCTTAATTAAAAAATTATACATTACCAATCTCTTTGCTTTTTCTGTATAAAACTCTTCACTAACTCATTGGTTTCTGTTTTCCATATATGAAGATTAGGTAGTGTTGCTGAAATTAATTTAGAAATATATAATACTGTAATTGATATTACAATAAAATATATTTTATAGTTAATACCAATGAATGGCTCCCATGTCATGAAATATGTCCCCTTACTGGAGAATTGTATAGCACTAACTTTTGGTTTTTTAATTTCTGTGATAATTTTCCATGTATTACAAAGTACAATTTTAACAGAGGTTTCGTTAGTCCATGCAAAATAACGTCCATCTGGACTAAATAACATAACTCTGCACAATTTACTATCATCTTTAGGAAATGTTGTCACTGGTTCGTACGAAGGTGGTCCTTGTCCTAAACTGATACCAGTGGAACCTCGCACTAGAGGTTAAAAAACGTATTAAAATTTATTTCTCATATATGCATATGTTGTGTATGTGTTGCGTGTGCGCGCGCGTATGTGTATATATATAAAATATAAAAAGATATTTTGTTATTTTATTACATTCAATTATATAATAAAGTATGTTATGATATAATTGATTATATATAAAGGGGCAAATTCAGTCAAAATTATGATAAAATATGTTATTCTACTTGGAAATTATAAAAAAAGGAAGGTTATACATATGTATACTTATATGTACGCATATGTAGATACGGTTACGTATTTATTACGTTTTAAGAAATATTAAAAGGAAACTTTATCTGAGAATATGTATATTGAAAAAATAATAAACTATAATCATTATTAGAAAAGAATTGAGCAAATTAATACCGCATGATGCATTTTAGAAGAATGAATTGCATGATGTTATGAAGCTAAAATTTTATGGAACAAAGAAAGCTCATATATCATGAAAAAGTGATGTTTGTTTGATACATAAGAAAAAATAAATCATTTAAGTTTTAAGCAAATATGTATATTACCAAAACATTGTGAAATTGCTTACCAGCAACACAGGGGACAGTTAACGCCATTTTACCTCCGTTACCATGTGGTATCATAATATCGAACATCGACCCGCGTCACGATTGTAAACGATTGTTTGAGTACAATCGACTTATACTTTTTTAAAAATATTTACACTAATAAAATGTAATTATATTAATATTAAATATAATATATGAGTTAATAATAAAATTAGATAATTTTTGTAAAACGTTACAATGTATACTAAGTATATACTTATTTATGACGTTAAGTTCAAAAGTCATTTATGCTTATCAAATAACATGTCGAAGAAATTTTTATTTTTTTTTATTTTAACGTTAATATATTTATTTTATACTATTATCTTTATAATATTTTTGTTTAATTATGCTATGTAATAATATTATATATTACGTAATCATCATCAAACAAAAAAATCTAAAATTTGATTAGTTATCAACAAAGCAAATCACATCGTTTCATCATTTTGTAATAAAAAAAATTAAAAAATCATATTAATCTGTACGTTTTAATCACAGAATCTATTTAATAGTTTTATGCGCGTGTCTACTAGGCTACTCTATATAGGATATTTCATAGATGTAATATATATATAGTGAATCATTGTCATCTGTGTATATAGTACATATATCCCAATACATTTGCGACTGTAAATTGACACCTATCGTCGTACTTAGGGTATGGCAAGTTCATGTTTTAGGTGAGTGTGACTCTGATGCTGTGTTTCTTAATTGTTTAATATCGTTCTACATTTGTTTTATATATATACATATAATTAATGTATTGCCAGTTGTAAAGTCTGATATATGTTCTTTATTACATTTATCTGATCTTCTTGAGGTTATATTTATTGTACTCGCTTGTTAAATCGAAGTAAGTAAATAAAAATTGTGTTCTATTATATTTTATTAATATATTTAATTAGTTATTGTTAAAACTGAATATATTAATAATGAAAGAAAAAAAGTAAGTGTAACCATACACCTATAGAAATTAAATTTAAACAAATTTAAAGATTTTTTATAATTACACTTTAATTCATTCCATTAGAATGTATATTTTTTGTTTGTAAGTGCATGCACATAATTTGGAAGTTATATGTGTTTATAGCAACGTGGACGAGTATGGCTTTGAACGACCCCAAAATTTTGATTATGAAACGTATGAAGAATTTATGTCCGAATATCTTAAAGTACTTGCAAAACGTGCCAAAAAATGGGCAGAAATTATCGGCGAAGGAAAATCTTTACAACGAAGTATTATGATAAAAAGATATGTTCGTAAAGGTATTCCAGGAGAATATAGAGGTCTGGTAAGGACTTTATATCAATTTATATAATTTATTTAATGGAATTTGCAATTAATTTTCAATAAGTTATTAACATATATTAACTAAATACATATTAACTATTAACTAAAATTTTATTCATACAGGTATGGCTTTCCATTAGTGGAGGGGAAGAGATGAAAAATGCAGCGCCTGATCTTTATGAAAAATTGTTACAACCACCACATAATGCAGAACTTGTTTCTGTTATAAAAACTGATCTCCCACGAACTTTTCCTGACAATATTTTTTTTAATAATATTGAAAATCAACAACATCAATTATACAATATTTTGTTAGCATTTGCTCATCAAAATAAAACTGTCGGATATTGTCAAGTAAGGTTTTACTCATGTACTTCCATGTAAAAAATAATAAAATTATAAATACTTTTTAAATATTTTCACATATCAAACTTATTTTTTCTTTTTTAGGGTCTTAATTACATAGCAGGATTACTTTTATTAGTAACTAAAAGTGAAGAAACAGCATTTTGGTTATTAAAAGTATTAATAGACAAAATTTTACCAGATTACTACACTCCAACAATGGACGGACTGCTTACCGACATAGATGTATTGGCAGAATTAGTTAGGTAAAATAAACACAAATTCTTTCAGCCATTAAATTCATAGTAATTCTTTCCAAATACGAATAAGAATTTGTTTCTATGAATTGTATAAAACTAGACTATTGGCCAACACATTGGGATATTCTACATTTATAATCTCACTCTAGAATAAAGATGCCGGACATCTATCAACATGTAACAAATTTAGGATTACCATGGCCAGTGATTACAACGAAGTGGTTCGTGTGTTTATTTGCAGAAGTTTTGCCAATTGAGGTAAAAATAAATGATTTTTTAAAAATATTTCTTTAACTTTAATAATATTAAATAAATAATATCCACACTTAATTATTTGAAATTTACAGACAACATTGCGTATATGGGATTGTCTGTTTTACGAAGGTACGAAAATAATATTTCGTGTCGCACTGACACTTATAAAACGGAATAAAGATAATTTATTAGCTTGTCAAGATTTTACTTTGCTAGCTGAGTGTTTTAAAGAAATTACAAAAGATAGTATTGTTTTACAGTGTCATGATTTCATGCAGGTAAGATATTTTATCATGTAATTAAAAATATAAAGTATAATAATTTTTTTAAATATGTGTTAATGACTACATAAAGATATATTAATTTGAATATTTGTCTAAATTTTTGCTAGAGTATTTTTAAAGTACCTGGATCACTGCCTGGTAGCACAATAGTTAAATTACGAACAAAAGTTACACAACGACGTATGGAACAAAAAGAGAATAAGTTAAGGCGATAGTATCTATAAAAGGATACCATTATCCACCGAAATAATCTAGTCCTTAATTCTTGTTTCAAAATTGATATAATAAAAGTAAACTTGTATAATTAGATAAGCACGTAGCAATGTTGTAAATATACATTCAAAATTAGAGTGTTACAAAATTGCATTGTAATATATATATATATTAATTGCCTTATTTTTGACCGAAGGTATAAATGACTTTATTGTAAATTTATTATGATAAAGACAAGCACGTACGATATAAAATCTTTATGCAATACAACAAAACACATAACATGGTCTACAATTTTGTAGCTCCTTTCATTTTATGTATATTATTCCACATTTGATTTTGTATTTGTGATTAGACATAAAATATATTTTAAGAATTACATCTAGTATAATTATCTTAAATGTACATATTAAATTGTAATGTAGCCTCGCAATGAATGTACAATACAAAGAATTTATTTATTAGACATTAAATTATTTGCAATATATAGTTTATATTTTTATGTACACTGAAATTTGTTTTCTTACAAGAAAATTCATTAGATACATATACTAATCTAATTAAATTATTATTTAATCATTTCTCTAATAAATCTTTAGCTTCATTTATCTTTGCTGCAAGATATGGAGAACCACCTCGATCAGGATGATTTACACTCATTACTTTTTTAAAATTTTCTTTTACTTTTGCTTTACTTGCGGTAGGTGGAACTCCTAATATTAAACTAGCTTCCCGCTTGGTCATCTTAGATTCAAAACCACCTTTATAATATTTGCTGTTTGCTAATGACTGATATATAAAGAAATAATATAATGTAATAAACTAAATAAAATTCATTCTTATTTGAGATAAGTAACAAAAATAAATAAATACTTGAGAATCCAATTGTGATATATTTTTCAAAGCTTCTGTCATCCTTTGAGAAAAAACTGGCATATTTTTAACCACATAGCGTCCAGCAAAACCTGCCACAGCAAGACCTAACCCAGTTACTATTACTGTAGTAGCCTAAAATAATATATAAAATATCGATAAAATCTATAAAATAAATACAGCAAATTATATATATATATGTGCAATCAATTAAATATTTTAATAATCAACTCTTATATGAATTTCAGTTATAAATTATATGGTAACTATATATTAAAGAATGATTTCTAATTACCCATCATTATTATCGCATTACTACGATTATAGGAATTATTTATTTCAAATTATAATTATTATTACTAGCGATTATTTCATTTGTTATTTCTTTACTATTACAACCCATATATGAAATCATTACACAATATTGCAACACAAAATCACTTGAAACTATAAATACAATATGAAGACATAACCTACGAATCATTAAGTCTAATCTTCTGAAATTCTTAAAGAAACAAATAATTGGCGATTTATAATTATATATCTATATTTACATGATTGTTTAAACTAATTAAAACTTAAAATATTTTATATACACGAAACATGTTATATTAGAACATTTCGAAATGATATCGTATAAAATACGTGTTTAATGTCTTTCCATTTCTTACCATCGTGTGTGAACATCAAAATTAAAATCAATTTACTTAAATGATTCTAAGAATATATATTGTAAATCGATAACTGTATAAATAAATCATAAATTGTATTTTCGTTAATTTCTCAGTTTTTCTTACCATTTTACAAAAGATTTTGAAACAAGGTGAACCTTGTCACGAACCAAGATTTCGTTCATTCGTAATTTGCGGTAAAACTAACCTAGACTACTCTGAGTGAAATTAAGTTATTATATATCATAGTAATTGTAACAATCAGCAGATGGAAGCACTTACATCATTGATTACAATTTACTTTCACGAAGGTCAATCTTTTTATCTCTAAACGTAGTTTATTCGTAAATAATTCATTAGAAATAAAATTCGTTAGATTTGTTGAAAAAAAACATAAAATTATTTTTCATGTTAATATATATAATAGATCATATAAAATATTTATGATAATTAAAGAATAATTAATATAAACTTTTTATATATTGAATATTAGAATTAATATATATGTACGTGTGTACGTGTAAAATAATTATATAAATATGTATAAAGTTTATTTAAAAATTAAGGATTGCGAGATATTTTTTAAATTAATTCGGAAATGTATATTGAACGATTAGTGAAATAAAATTATAATTGAACATTTAGTTTAGCTTCAATAACTAGTCAGTTTATTATTATCTTCGGTGATAATAAATTAAATACAGTAAGTACGAGAAGATCGAACATAATAACGTTTAGATATATTAATTTCACATTGTCAATTAATATTAGCGTCTTTTATTAATATATCCTATGTTTTCTTCATTATCTTTTTTCTTTGACGATTTCATTTAATTATAAATTAATTAAATAATTTTCTATATACGTTTTTAATTTCTCTTTTCATATATCTGATATTTTTCTTTTCTTAAATTACATAATTAAGCATAAAAATATTATTTACATTTTCTCTCCCTATTTCATTAATTCTCTCATACATATTTTTGTTCTAAGAAATCCTATATATCTAACAATAAAAGAATCGAAAATAAGTCATCGACGACTTACGTAAAGATAAAAAAGACTATAAGAAATATTATAACATCGTGCGAAACATCAACCAAAATAATAAAATTATCTCAAATAGAAACGAAAAAGATATGACGAAAGTAATTACGTTTTTCTAGTGTGTATATATACACACACACACAGATATTATATATATGTAATTCCACTTGACATTGGTAGTACGAAATTTACGTTATCGAAATTTACCTTTCCGTTTTACAAAACAATTAAAATTGTGTAAAGAAATAGAAATTTACTATTTACTGTTTTACTATTGCTCATTTAATTACATACATTGCGAATTTATTATTAATTCTCTCTCGCTCTCTCTCTCTCTCTCTTTCTCTCTCTTTCTCTTTACCCCATTCTCTCTCTGTTTCGCACACATTTCCGTTAGAAAAATATCTTATCAAAATAAAACAAAGTTTCAGAAAAATAAAACAAAACTAAACAAAATAAAATGAAAATAAAAATAAAATCTGTCCAATATAAAAGATGGATAAAACGGATTATAATTTCAATCGATACTAATTGTTCGATCTCCGATGATCACGATCCTGTTCAATTAAATTTACATTTGAAAGATTACAATAAGAGAGCGAGAATGAGAGAGAGAGAGAGAGAGAGAGAGAGAAAGAGGAAGAGAGAGTGAGAGTAAGAGAAAGAGAAAGAGAAAGAAAGTAATATGACATTAAATCGATATAACTATCGAATCTCATTCGTTCTCTTGAAGATGATGTTTCGTGATTTTCACCGTGAACACGACGATTTAGCCATGACGAGAAAAAAGGAAAAGGAGAAGAGAAGAGAGGAGGGATCTGATAGAAAGAGAAAGAGAAAGAGAAAGAGAAAGAGTGAGCAGAATTGCGTAACTATAACAGAGCTGGGATCTATATTTTAACTCGCGTTTTGTCGTAAGAGCAGCTGCTAGTTGGAGTCTTCCCTTTCAAAAGCTTGCCTTTACGTGTTAGTATATAATCGGAGTTACAGAGGCAACGAACGAAGATGGAGAACATGGTATATTCGGATGAAAAAACAAAGACGAAGAAAAGGCACCAAGGTGCAAAGAGAAGCCTCCTGGGTGGACGACCAACATATTTATAGTCACGCGCGACTTTACTCTCTTACATTCAAATGTATATACAATCTATGAATGTATCTATGTATGTGTATGCATGTACGTACGTGTATATATATATATATTTTTGTATTTTTGTAAAACTTATACCTGGATATAATAAGCGACAATGCTGCTATATTCACAAATTAGTTTTATCTTCAAGATAGTTGCATCATTGGCTTATATACACAGATGTGGTAACTCGATTATAAAAAAAAAATTCTTAACGCGTAAATCCTCTTGGTACACAACACATAATACAAAACACACATCACACGCGCGTGCGCGCACACACACGCATGCATATACCTCCCGAAAATCGTATAACTCATTTTCTTTTAGTTTTATGAGAGATATTAGAAATGTTATTCAATCTTATAAAGTTTGTCGGTTTAAGATAAAATACATCGGTTTTTATATTTATACTTCTTCTTACTCTATTAATGATGATAATGATAATAACAATAATAATAAAGTTTGCCTTCTTTTCATATGTTAAATCTGAAATTTTTGACAGAATTACAATGATTATCCTTAGATAAAATTTTTCAAATTCTTCAAATATTTTTATTAACTATAATATATACTACTGCTTATCATGAATATTTACCCTGTAGCGATAAATCCATCCGTATGATTCAGTAAATAACCTTATGCCGAATGTAATAAAATAATTCTACGTAAATATAAGATTAACGAAAATAAAGAGAATTCATTGTTAAACGAAATCATTTTATTTATATTTTAATTGTTACTCAAATGTATTTACATATATGCAGATACCAAAGAGAATAATGTAAAATTAAGAAAAATAATTATTTATAAAACACAGTTTAATAATAATTAACCAAACAATTAGAAATTTGTAAAAGTAAGGAGATATTTTTATTATAAAACATTAATTAATTTTAAAATAAAAAGTGAAATGAAAAGTATCTCGAAGATAAAAAAAGATAAAACATTTTGTAAGAATGAAAGAAATTTCACTGTATCAGAAAGATAAGCTCTAATTTATATTCGAAAATAGGTAAATTAATACGAACAAAAAACCGATTGACTGATGTATGTATATATATTTATATTTTAAATTGCAATAAAATTGAGAGCGATCCTTTTCATTTCAGAGAATAAGGATGTTTTTATCTATCGACATTCTTAGTTCTCCTGCATATCCAAAGACTGTGTCTAGTGCTGTCCTCTACGATCTAGTTTTATAGTTGGTAGTCTGCTTCATTAGAAAGGTAGATACTCTATCTGATATCGAAAGGAAGCAACATAATAGCAGATCCTATAGTGTAAATAGCGACTATCGGTAATACTAATCGTTACGTTACAATATGGAGTAAATATTTACATATGTGTATATGTACGTGAGTATGTAAAGTATGTAATATATAATATATCCATATTTATACAATGCTTTTTATTTTTTTCCTATATATATAATTATCGTTTTTTTATGGCTATTATGGTATGTCTATTATTTTATTGTCTTTTGTAACAGTTAAATAATTATATAGCTAACAATGATATTGAAAAGGTCACAGAACGTAAAAATAGGTTAATTGTAATAATTTTATGATTAGTTAAAAATGCTTAAAGTTACCGGAAGAACGAGTACTTCGAGGGAAGAGAGAGTAGTATATTAGTGTAATGTGTATCCGTGTGCTCTGGTTACTTGTTAGAATATAACTTCGTCTTTCTAATAAATTTTTGTCGATTTAAATGTAATTTATATTTTAATAATATCCTACATATTTCATATCGGCGAAGAAAATATAAATTTCGTTAAACGGAAGTAAATGGTATTTAACAATTTGAAGTGCTTAACTAATGTAACATATACAGCGCTATTCAAAGTTACTCTTCTAATTAGCTTAATCGGTCTTAATCAGTAAAGATGAATAAAACAAGAAACAAACATAATTACTATTATTATTTGGTATTGCATTTTAAGTCATCAATTCGTACCACTAATGTGTATACAGCGCTATTCAAAAATACTCTTTTAATTAGCTTGAAATAGCTTAACATAGTTTACCCGAATTTAGCGAGTAAAGATGAATAAACTAAGAAACAAATATTATTATTATTGTTGTTGTTATTATTATTATTATTATTTGGTATAATATTTCAATCGATCAATTCGTACCGTTAATATATGTACAGCGCTATTCAAAAGTACTCTTCTAAATGGCTTAACATAGCTTAACCTAGCTTAACCAGGTTTAACGAGTAAAAATGAATAAACTAAAAAACAAATATTATTATTATTATTATTATTATTATTATTATTATTATTATTATTTGATATAATATTTTAATCGATCAATTTATACTGTTAATATGTCTACAGTACTGTTCAAAGTTACTTTTCTAATTATTTTAATATAGCTTATCTAATTTAACTGGGTTTAACCAGACAAGATGAATAAACTAAGAAACAAACATCATTATTACGATTATTATTATTATTTTGTATAGTATTTGAATTGATTAATTCATATCACTAATATATATAATATATTTAATATAATGCTATTCAAAGTTACTCTTCTAATTAGCTTGATTAGTCGTAATCGTTAAAGATAAAAAAACAAGAAACAAACATCTTTATTACCATTATTTTTTGATGTTGCATTTTAATTATTCAAATTTGTGTCGCATCTTAATGAAGAGCGATGCAGTTAATAATAAATTACATATGACCCATTTATTTGATGTAACAAATATGTAATGAACTTTCAAGCGTAGACCGATATCTATCGATATACGAATCGAAACACACAAGTCGAAAGTGGAAAATCGATTCTGAATTCAAATGAAAGTATAGTTAGAGAGGAAAAACAATAAGAAGAGAGAGAGAGAGAGACGTATACATATATATATATATGTATAGATGTATATACATATATACGTAGAGACAATTACGTTCGCAGGCAACTAATCAAATAGATACAAGCACGCATATGCATATGTATATAAATATGAAGTGTAATGTCTCTCGTAAAGACCCTTGTAAAAAATTAAATTAAGATGAGCATACGTTTTAGGTTAGTCGTTGTTATGTATGTATCTATGACAAACTTTAGTCGAAAAGTATCAAACATACGTGCAATCGATAACACAGTGCTTCTTTGAAGCGCTTCCCTTTAACTTTTTCAATGCCGACTTCTTATTCGAGAACAATGGACGATGTATGCAAAAAGAAACGTGAAAAGCTTCGAACGGTATATATGGTAAGCGTATATGCGTACGTGTATATGTGTTTGCATAGAATAGCTACGTTCGCTGAACGTAGAACTAAATTACGAAAAAAGGAATGAATTTCAAAATAGAAAAAGAAAAAAGAAAAAACCAAAATCAAATCGGATCAAATCGAATCAAATCGAATCGAATCGAATCGAATGAAATCAAATCAAATCGCGACGTGTCTGTATACTACGTGCGTAGACTTTCATGCGGGACGATCAGCTGTTAGCAAGTTAGCATGACCCTTCCTTTTATGCCATCTTCGGCATACTCGCGTTATCATTAGTTTTAAGTTCTAACTTGATCACCATCTAACGTTCACGCCACGCAACCGTCGCAACATATATACGGTGCATTTATAACCTCGCTCTACCAAGCGATTAAATTTCGTAACCGACTCGTTTAGTGAGTTTCTCGACGACACTGCAACAACTCTCTTTCTCTCTTTCTCTCTCTCTCTCTCTTTCTTCCTACCTCCTCCTTCCCTCCTTCCTCTGTACCTCTTTCTCTTTACCTCTTTCTTTTTACCTCTTCCTCTCTCTTTCTCTTTCTCTATCTCATTCTTGTTTTCTCTCCCACCATTTACCACCAATCCTACACGACAGAACATGTAAATACATATATACATTTTTTATGGATGTATGCGTAAGTACATTTTTACGTTTACGTCTATACGCTTTGTATCATATGTTTATCTTACTTTTTTATCTTACACATAGAGAACGTTTATCAATTATATGTTTATTTTACATCATATCTAGGTAAGTATCTATATTTAGGTATATCAGACATATGTTATATTATACATATTGTTACATATTCACATGTGTTCTATATTCTTTATAACAGGTGATTATCATTATTAATGTTTTTTTCTCTTTTTTCTTTTTTCTTTCTTTTTTTTTTAATTATAAAAAGTTTTTATTGCAATCAGAGCTAACAGAGTTCACTCTATAAATTAGATGAAGATGAAAAGGAGAAAAGAATGATTTTTTAAATGCATCGAAGATAACAATTTTTCAATTAAATTAATTGTATCCAATCGTTTCGCTTTATATAAGATATAATGTATGTAGATATAGATAAATTTGTTTATCGTTTCAAGAAACGAATCAATTCAATTATGAACAGTTTTATTAAATAATTGATTTCAATGTCGTCAGCCTTGTCGTAGAATCGACTGGCATCCTATGTAAATCGTTAATCCTTGAAATCAACGAAAACGTTATTTCATCATTTCCATAAATCGATATGAATCCGTTTGGCTTGTTTTTTTTTTACTACCAATATACAATCTCTTGCGCGCGTGTCTATATGTGAAAATCGTTGCAGTATACATATATATATATATATATATATATATATCAAGTACCTTCCCGCTTTGCAATATAATCGTGTATCGAAAAGGAAAATATACAAATGTTCGAACATTATTTGATGCTATTATGATATACTACGAAAATATACTTTTTTATTTATGGATAAAGATATAACGGTAGAGATAGATCATTTGAATATTTTATCTCAACCGTGTACATGTTCTTTGCTCGAACGTGAATCAAAATTAATGAGCTGATGATTAACCTTTGTATATATTTATTAAACGTATGTGTGTATCTGTAATATACATGTATACATATATATCCACATTCATATGAAATAATGTATGCCTACATATATGTGTATGGCTATACAAACGTTAATATATCGTCAATTAAGCAATCCTCACAAATAGTTCATTTATTTACGAAGTAGGACATAATAGAGAATCCACAAGCTGAGTAATTCAATATGTCAGAACGTAGGTGTATATGTTCGCCTGACAATTAAGCGTTAGTCGATTATTATACGTACAATATTATATGTGTAATTTGCGTCTAGTTAATCGATAAAAATAAACGCGACTTTCGATCCACCAATCGTGCATACATACATATACATATAAAAATCGAACAAACGGTCTTACATAAAATCAAATAAACGATATTTGTTGGGGGAAAAAAAAGGAGAAAAATTTCGAAATATCTGCGAAAAAGTCGACCGATCGTGGTAAATTAGACTAACGTTTTTTTTTTTTTTTTTTTTTTTTTAAGGAATAGAATGCTTTATCAACTTATATTAAACTGAACTGTCGATCTTTTTGTTCTTTTGTCAGTTCTTTGACGACGTAAATTAATTCATAAATATGTACTTATATCGAATGGTTATATAGTTATGTAGTTATAATATTTATGATAATTTATATTATTTTATTAATGCTAAATAATAAAGAGAAGAACCTATAAAATCACATTTGTTTAAAATAATAGATAACTAATTTAAATACAAATCGATTATCTTTCACTTTTTTTCCGAAACGATTCATAAATAAATAGATACATAATTGTAACGAATAGTGATCTAATTTATTATATCATTTATATTAACGTTTGTGTTACATTACGAAGAGAATAATCTATAAAGTTTCATTTGATGATGATTCGTAAACAAGACGATAATTCATACGCGTCTAACGCGTAATGAAACCACGCGTTAGAAAAGATATTTTCTCACTCATGAGATATTTTGGTAAAGAGGATAGAGACGGATAAATTTGTTTCGAAAGCTCACATATCCGTTAGTGATATACATTCCTTAGTAGAATATAAATATCAATGCGTTATTATGATGTATGACATATTCTATGCTTAACGCATAGTTTCTTGTTTCATTATAAGGCTTGGAGTTATTCTCAATGCTTCTTTCATCGAAAAGGAAGGATCGTCTTTGTAGCAAAGCTTATTCGTCGTTAGTGTAAACATTATAAAAATAAAAGCCAGTAATACGTTTAAAAATTCGTTGAATTAATAGGTTTCTATACATGCGTTTATTTAAATATGTAATACATAGTATGTAAGCTTGTATGTATTTATACGTATGTACCTACATGAAAAGAAAATATATAAATAAAAAATAAAAAATAATATAAAGTTTATGTTCGTTGATTTGTTTATATTTCAATTGTAATGCTCGTAATATTTGTCAAATAGATTTACGTTGAAAAGAGAAAACGAAAACGAATGATACTTAGAGTGATTAAAGATAATTAAAAAAAAAAAAGTAACAATATATCTAAGAGAGTGTAAAAGATTTCTTAAAAATAAGCTAAATTGTAAAATCGATATCGTATATATCGTAATATAAAGTATAATATATAACAACAAAAAAAGTAAGATTAACGATTTCGATTAATTTTAATCATCTTATTCTCTTAAATGTCGTACGAAACAAGTTCGCGCATCGCGGGAATTTGAAAAAAAGTGTTTCGTTTTGCGTATTTTTTTTATTTCCCTATTCCTTTTACACAATATCAAGTCTCTCGTGTGATTTTTTTTTTAAACGATAACGAATAATTGCATACGTAATCCTTACAGTCGACTGGAGCAATGTCGTGTAAATATCGATTGGCCAGATTCATGCGAAATGCTCTTTAAATACACAAATAGTTGACATTTGTATCTATCCTCTCTTAGCTAATTTTGGCAAACGTTTAAAACACAATGCAAGGTTGACATTCAAATCATGTAAATCACATGTATCTATATATATGTACACATACGCCTTGAATAAGTTTAATAAGAACAGAAAGATTCGTATTTCATCTAAGGAAAATAGAAGAAAAAGCAAGATTATTAAAATATATTGATCTGTACGAATGAAATTATTGTTTCTATCGAGAGTTAACCTAAGTACATAAATCAGGTGTAAATCTTAAGGGGTATCAAATTAGACGTATATTGTACGAGAGAAGACGCAAACATAGAGCAAGACACATTTCTCAAGGAACGTACTACAAGCAAGATTATGAGAGAGAGAAAGAGAGGAGAGAGAGAGAGAGAGAAAGAGAGAAAGAAAGAGAGAGAGAGAGAGAAAGAGAGAGAGAGAGAGAAAAAGGCACCATCGTGCGTTAAGAAAGGAATAAGAGGAATGTGTGGACGTATAGAGGGATATTGAGGAGGGTAAGGTGGGATAAAAGAGAGAGAGAGAAAACGCGATGGAATACAAGTCGAAACGTTTCGTAGTGGGGGGAAAGCACGTCCCCCTCTTCTCCCAAGCATCGAAACGTTAGCACGTCGCCCTTGCTATCGCACAGAATCACGGATAAATCAAACATGGCGATTCGGTCGCTGTTTACGGTCAAGTCGTACGGAACGTAGTTGTGAGACTAGGAAGGTCGCTGTGCATGAGCTTGTGCTTTTAACGGTGATGAGTACTTGTGCCACCGTAAATCGACCGATTTTAGTTAATATTACGAATATGGAGGAACAAAGCGCGAAGGAAACGGTGGAAAAAGCGTCGGACGGTATCGAAGATGGTGTACACGACGCGAAGGGTGTAAAAGAGGTCTCGACGCCTGCGGCGTCATCGTTCCTCTCTTCGAGGCAAGTGTCGCGATCTAGCGGCGAAAATACCGATACAAAGGCTCGCCATAACGGCAAAAACGTGAGTATCGAATATGACATTACTCAAATTTAATTCTTATTTTTATATTACTGAGATTTAATTTTTGTTTCTTTTATAATAAAAATTAATGATATACATTCTATTTCAAAATATTTATCTTTGTTGTCTTTTTTCGTTAAATCTCGTTTAATGATTATTATTTTCATCTTATGGATATTTTGCGAGATACTTATTTTTTAAATCGATATTTCAAAGTTCAAATTATCAAGTAAATTTTAATTTATTATTTATTTATTAGTTAGTTAAATATCCAAATTTAATTATGTACATAAAAGTAAAAAATATTTTATATGAAAATTTTACATAATTTGTCATATGTCATATTGTTGATATATGATTAAATAAGGATAAAATTATAAAATTAGGTCTGTAATATTGATTTGAAGTTATGCACAATAAATTTTTCTGAAGTAATATTTTGTAGATATATAGATAAAAATTTGAGTAGTTTTACAAATTATATTGTATTTAGAGAATATGTATAGATTAATTTGTTTAATTTTAGTGGCCTAAATCTTTGATTCGAAGATGTGGTAAATTTGAAAGCGGCAGTGGTAGTGGGGACCAGGATGGTGGAACGCAAGAAGATGGCTCAGACATAGTTACAAAAAAAAGAAAGACTCGTAGAGGGAAACCTAAGCATAAGAAATTGAAACCATATCCAAAACAACAGCTGTCTTATCAACAACGAGCACGTTGTAGATCCATTGGAAGACTTGCAAAAACGGGTAGGCAAATCCGAGCACCTTATAATACAACGCAGTTTCTTATGGATGATCATAGTGACTTGCCTGATCTTGATCAAAAATTATCAATAGCTGCATCTTCAGATTTTGGAGTTACTACTTTTCAGAAACCCCCAGCACCATCTCGTACTAGAGATTCCAGTTTCAGCATTGACTCAGACGAAGACTACTTTTACTCTTCCCCAGAGGATGAAGAAGAATTTTTGACAAAAGAGTTCTCTAGTGCATATGAAGATCTTCATGCTGAAAGACTGAGCACATTGAGTAAATCTGAATTAATACAAGAATATTTACAATTAGAGGCCAAAGTAGACTTACTCACTAAAAGATTACGTGGGAAAAATATCAGTCAGCCAGAAGACAAAGAGATAGATAATAAGAATGGAATAACTACTGAATCTGAAGTAGCAAAAAAATTAAAAATCTGTCAGCAACATATTGATGACTTATTAAAGCAAAATGAACAACTAAAAAGAGAAAATGAAGCATTGAGAGCACAAAGGCATGGTAGTTCTGTCTCTAGTGTAGACAGTGAAAGCGATAGTGATAGTACAAGTAATGGAAATCGTAGTATATGCGGTTGTCCTCTCAGGAATTCAGAATATTCTCCAGAACACGTATCGTGTAAATGTAGACAAGAGAACAGTGATAAAGATAGTAGCTCAGAGTGTAGTACTGACAGTAAGAGTGATTGTTCCGATATTACTCGTAGTACGACTTCAACACCACCAATTATTGTTACAAATGGACATGTAGTTATAAATGAAATCAATGGCCTACCTACATAAATATTTCAAAAACATACCTGCGTTGCTGGTTTGTTTGTTGCTGAGACAGTCTACATATAATAATTCTATGCATCTATATTGACTGACAAGTTATCTTTCTTCTAATGCTGATCGTTAAATTTTAGACTTTTATCTAACACATTTTGGATCTATGAATTACCTTCCTTTTATTCTTTAAGACTGCCTCATGTATACAATATATATGTGTAATAATATGTAAAATACATAAGTAATTATCATTATAACAGCGCAGTTTTGGTATCTGCTTGCATCAGATTATGTTATTAGATTTATTATTCTATCAGAATGTATATTTTCAATCATCATCACTTTTTATTATTTTAATAATTTTTCATTTACCATATTGCACATTAGAAAGTTCAATTATATTGTATCATCTTGCATACTTTTCTTCATAAATTGTTCATATATTTATACAAAAATTATATAATATTTACAGGCCATCAACTATTCCATAAATGTATATAAACAAACAAACATGTATATGTATGTATGTATATATATATATATATATATATATATATATATATATATATATATAAATATTAATCTAAAAAGAATATGTTCTAAAAAAGTGTTTTATAAAGCAAAGATTGTGATAATATATGCCAAGAATACAAAATTATTTCTGCATTTGTATAATTACAAGAATTATGATATTAGTTTATGGTCTGATTGTATAATATATAAATGATATTAATATCTATATAATATTAAGAAATTTTATGCTTAAATTTTTAATAAATTTTAAGTTCTATTATAATAGGCATGTTGGATTATTTTTGCTAAAGTATATGTGCATTAGAGTTTTATAAATGTAATATCGATAGGTAATATAAAAAACAAAATGGTTCTTTCAATTTTGAAAAATAGAACGATTTTGAAGATTTTATTTAAATTTTGAATTATTGCATTTTGTTGTGGAAATGAAATCTCTTATCCCTTTCCTTGCATAATGATGAAATGTCTGTGATATTTTATGATGTCCCAATATTTGCATCTTTATTTGATTATATCGTTATGTATTTAAGATTATGGAAAACAAAATGAAATAAATAAATTAATTGAAGAATATTTATTGTAGAATGATCAATGAAGTCAAAACAGAAAATGTTGATATTCGATTAATCGATAATCTCGTACATTTGTATCTTAAATCTCAGGTAATAGTAGTTCTGTCAGTGTTGCCAAATGTAAAATGGTTATATTACAGTAAACGTTATAAATTTTCTGTTGTACATATAATAAATATTTTCATGTGGAAATATTATTACTTGAGTATTATATTTAATTAAAGTTTTATCTTTTTTTATAAACTTTAGTTAGATATTCATAGTTTAACGAACTGTTGATTGGTTAGTATAAGGAATATTTATCATTGAAATAAAAAACAAGTCGTAACAGACTTTGGATGTAAAATAAAATGAAGTGATATATAATAATGATGATCAATGTACAATTATTATATATTTATGTATTTATATTGAGTATTACTAATTTTATTTTATTTATAATTTAGTTTATAAAGTAATTTTCTTTTTTTATTTCATTGTTTCTAAGCGTATAGAACGTATAAAATTTATGAAAAATTTTGTTTTTGTAGACTGGTTAAGTAATAAAATGTTTTGTAAATATTTGTAGATCTTCGAAAATAAATAATAGGTTAATACATAATTTCATAACATGATTGGAACATTTCAAAATTAAATTGATTTTCTCACAGATGATTACAATAAATAAACTATATAAATTAATCAATTTTATTTTGTTAATATTTTAATTTAATTTTTATTTTTTTTCTATTTTAGCTTATGTTTAATACCTATTCAAATCTTTTCAATAACGGCATGTGTCTAATAAATATTTCTAATATCAACTAAAGTGATAAATATAAAACATCTTAAAATGGAGGTAATTTTTTGAAAATATATAATATTTATATTATTTAGTATCATGATATATAATATTTACCTTTTATATATATATATATTAATCAAAATGTTGTATTGTTTTCTTTCAATTGTGCTAGATATTTATATTATTTTGTAAATATATATATATATTTTTGAAATATATATGTGTTATATATTTGTAGCTACCATTTGAGCTTCCACCTATCTGGCCTGATATAAAAACTGAATTAAAGGAGTATATTGAATGCCCTGAACGGCTTCCCATACATCAACTTGATCATGCTCAATGTTATTGGCCCAGAGAACCTGATATTTGTTCTTTATTAGAATTTGATTTAGCACCACTTAGTACAACTTTAAAATTTGATCGTGATCCAGTAACAGGTCGTGTTGGACAAATGCAAGAAGTTATTTTAAAAGGAGTCGGAGAAAATGCAAGAAATTCAATGTCTATGAAACGTATACCTGGATCTGTTACAGATGATGTTAGAGGTACTTTATATACTTTTCAAAATATTTTACAAACATGTCTACAAAAATGCAATATGTTAATTAATAATATTTTACAAAAAATTAATATTTGGTCTAGGCAATATTACTAACATACCATTTTTGCCTGGTGGATTTGATGAACCTATTGTAACAGATGAGATGACAGAAAATATTGATTTTGAGAGGAATTTAAGGACACTAGCAAAAGGATTTAGTTCTGGGATAGAATTTGAAGCTGATAATTGTACGCCAAAGCAGGAATCAATAAATAAACCAACTAAAGTATCAAAAGCAAAAGTACAAATTGAAGATGATATAACAAGTAAAATAAATTTAATGGCTCTTGTAGAACAAGAAGAGCGTGAGCTTAATCTCTGGTCATCTGTGCAAGAACTAAAAGATGATGATGTACAGGAGTCTCCACAAATACCTGCATTAGAAGATATTCCATTGTTACCAATAGAACCAGAAATACCAGTTTTAAACATTTCTGAAGAACCATCTAAAATTATTGAAATGGAATGGGCAGAACAAATAGATGTTTCTGTGCCAATAACAGATTTTGAGAAGAAAATTCCTGATCCAGCAATGACATTTGAATATGAATTGGATACTTTCCAAAAACAGGCTATACTTAAGTTAGAAGAGAATTGTAATGTTTTTGTTGCAGCGCACACTTCTGCAGGAAAAACTACTGTAGCTGAGTATGCTATTGCTTTAACTCAGAAACATATGACAAGGTAAAAATTACTTATGAAGTAAAATAATTTCTTTTATATGATTAGCATATTTATCTGTGATTGCAATTTTATTATTTAAGGGTAATTTATACTTCTCCTATCAAAGCACTGTCAAATCAAAAATATCGTGATTTTAAAAAGAAATTTGAAAGTGTTGGTTTAATAACAGGGGATATTCAAATCAATGAGAGTGCATCTTGTCTTATTATGACTACTGAAATATTACAATCAATGATATATGGAGCATCAGAAGTTCTTAGGGATTTAGAATTTGTAATATTTGATGAAGTACATTATATTAATAATGAGGATGTAAGTATTATTTTTGCACTATTTCAAAGATTACGAATTTGAAAGACACCAATTTTTTAATTGTATTAAAAAATCTTATATTATTTATATTTTATATATCTTATATTATTTGTTTAGAAAATATTTCTATTTTCTATATATAATGTATATAAAGCAAATTTTTTTTATTTCTAAAATATAGCATGTTAAATTATTTTATATTTATTATTATTGTCTACTATTTATTAGTATTATTTAAAGTTACAACTATAGTATTTCATAAATATATAGCGGGGTCATGTATGGGAAGAAATAGTGATTCTTTTACCACAAACTGTCAATATAGTTATGCTGTCAGCAACTGTGCCAAAACCAATAATATTTGCAAATTGGGTTGGTCGTATCAAAAAACGGAAAATGTACGTAATCAGCACTTTAAAGAGACCTATACCATTGCAACATTATTTGTATACTCCTACTAATGACAAGGAACGTGGCACATTAGTTTTAGTTCTTGATTCAAATGAAGAATTTTCATTGAATGGGTAATTGAATTTTTTGTATTGGTTTTGTTATTAGAATTTTACAAACAATAAGTTTAGGATAGTATTAGAATTAATTTTAATATACCAAATATTTCTTATAGATGGCATCAAGCAACAAAAAATGTTCAATCTGTTAAAAGCCTACAAAGCAAAAACACTAACACAAAAGATAGAAAAAAGAGATTTTCTGCAAAAGAGCAAATGATGTTATGGAAGAATTTTGTGAATTACTTAAAACATAATGTATGATAAAAAAACTTAAGAATATTCATATTTTGTTTTCTTGTATTTAAAAGCTTTTATTGAAAGAACATACATTTTTAGGATAAATTGCCTGTTGTTGTATTTACATTGTCTAGGAAACGTTGTGATATCAACGCAAACAGATTAATGAATATTCAACTAACTACATTAGCTGAAAAAATGGAAGTAAAACGCTTTTACCAGCATATTATGAAATATTTGAAAGGTAGTGATAAGCAATTACCACAAGTTTGTATGATGCAAAATCTTTTAGAAAACGGTATTGGTGTACATCATAGTGGGATATTGCCTATTTTAAAGGAAACTGTAGAGATGCTTTTCCAAAACGGTGTTGTTAAGGTAACTTATTCTTATTTATTATTATTAGGACAGTTGTTATATATTGTGATGAAAAAAAAAAGTAAGATTCTGTTTTGATTGTATGTTATATTGTAGTTATTATTTGCAACTGAAACATTTGCTATGGGAGTCAATATGCCAGCACGGACAGTGGTATTTGATTCAATAACTAAATATGATGGTAATGGATTTCGTACCTTGTATCCTACCGAATACATCCAAATGGCTGGACGTGCTGGTCGAAGAGGTCATGATATAACTGGTACAGTTATAGTAATATGTAATACAGAAGTTCCACACTTTAATGAATTAATGCCGATGATGCAAGGTGAAGCAAAAACATTGGAATCACAATTTAAAGTAACATATTCTATGGTTTTAAATTTGAGAAGAACAAATGAACTAGTTACTGTAGAATCCATGATGCGCAGATCATTTAAAGAGTCATATCTAATATTAAAAGAAGATAAATACCAAATTGATTTACGTAAAGTTGAAGAGAAATTAGCAGCATTACCACCATTGACGAATATACAAAAGAAATTATCTGGTTTTTATGAAATTGCAATTAATTATTTACAAGAACTTCGTTATTTGAAACCTTATATGCTTGAATCTAAAAAAGCAATAAATAGTTTAACTAAGGGTAGAATTTTAATCATATCATATGAAAATCATTATAGAAACTTAGCTCTACTATTGGATGTACTTTCACGTAAACAAAATGGAAATCAATATAAAGTATTGATATTAAAAGATACAAATGCACAAAATGTTAATAATGATAGATTATTAGAAAATTCTAATAATGTAATCTGTAAAGAAAAATCTGAAAGTTGGTATAGTATTATCAGTCTAACCAAAAAAGATATATTTGTACCAAGTGGGGTTCCATCACATGAAGTTATAACGATTTCTGCATGGAATATACTAGAAATAACAAATTGTCAAGTTAAAGTTGATTGTGGTATGGTATTGAAAGATTGGGAAAAAAGACAAATATCAAGATTTAGGTAAACAAAATAATAATATAATAATAAATAAATTTAAAGTTTATTGTATGTATATTGTATCTTAAACTGTCTATAGGCATGATCTACCTGGTCCAACTTGTCAAACAGCTATTCAAGAATTAATGGCAATATCTTTAAATGCTGCTAATGATGATAGTATATTATTACCTTACGTTACAATGAAAGTAACTGAAAACCTAAATCCCAGAATGAAACATTTATGCAAACAGAAACAAGCTCTTAGCAGCATGAAATGTATTGATATTCTTAACTTTGAAGAACAATTTGAAACTGTATTTTATCGAAATGAATTGGAAACAGAACGGAAAAAACTTCAACTTAGTCTTAGTGATGAAGGATTATCTTTATATCCAGATTATATAAATATGGTTTCACTTCTTAAACATCTAGGATATATAGATAGTGATGAAAGAAGTTAGTAAACTTTATATGTTTTCATAATACATTGTTTAAAATTGTGAAAATTGTTTTTCTATTCTTTACATATCATTTTGCAGTTGCTTTAAAAGGCAGAGTTGCATTGCAAATAGGAATTAACGAGTTACTCATAACAGAGCTAATTCTAAAAAATGTTTTAACTGTTTTGCAACCAGCTGAAATTGCTGCACTATTATCTGCTTTGATATTTCATCAAAAGTCAAATTCTGAATCGACATTTCCAGTTGATTTTCATCACTTGAGAAAGGTAAAATTTAATAGAATTTCTTGTTTTTTCTTTATTGAATTGACTAAATATTTTATAATTAAAAATAATAAGAAAGAGATATGTAATAATTGATTGTTATTGATTAACCATTTTTTTTAGGAACATCAAATTATGCAAAATGTACATGCCGAGTTACAAAACTTAGAACAAATTTATAATTTGAATACACTACAACCATTGAATTTTGGTCTGGTTGAAGTTGTTTATGAATGGGCACAATCAAAATCATTTGCTGAAATAATGCAGAAAATTGATGTGCAAGAAGGTATTATAGTTAGATGCATTCAACAACTTAATGAGACCTTGCAAGATGTGAGAAATGCAGCTGTGACAATTGGTGATCCAGTTTTAAAAGAAAAAATGGAAGAAGCATCCACAGCAATAAAACGTGACATAGTTTTTGCTGCGTCCTTATACACTCAAGATTAATTATGGAGTAAATTGTAATTATAAACTTACTATTTTCTTGTTGGAAACAAATGATCAGATGTTTGTATGTGACATTAAATATAAAGATAATAATTTATTATTGTAAAATTTCAAAAATAATGAATTTGGAAATAAATGTGATATTTTTGTTATATATAGATAATTAAAGCAATATTAAAATATTTAAAATATTAAATATTGCAGAATAAATATTGTCAATTAATATTCTTTCTTTTTTGTAATAATAACTTGGACAATCTTACTAAAAATTTATTGTTATATTTGAACAATATATATATATATATATATATATATATATATATATATATATATATATATATATATATATATATAGAGAGAGAGAGAGAGAGAGAGAGAATTTTATCCTTTTTTAAGTTGCAAATCTAGAATTGAGTAAAATCTTTCCGATTAAGTAAAAACAAGAATAAATGATTTTATAAACTTAAGAGTTTAATTTATATTCTAAAATTTTGGTTAGGATATATCTGTAAGCAACTTTGCAGTAACATATTTCCGTTAACATATATACTTATATAAAATATATATTTTACTAATTAAATTACAAAGTACGTTGATCTGTATTATTGAGATTGCCTTGACCTTTGTTTAATTCAGAGATACATGCCCATTGACCTTCTGAATTTTCACGCCAAAGAGAAACTTTATTATCTCCACCACTAACTGCTAAAATACCACCTGTCAGAGACCAACTAACATTCCAAATTACATCATCAAAAATATTAAGAACATTTGATGTCCAATTCAAGTAATCGTTTGATGTCCATATAACTACACGACGATCTTGAGAACATGAAGCTAAGGTAGCTCTAGAAGGTCCAACTGCTGGGGCCCATTCAACATCACGTACCTATCAGAAAAAGTCGAATTAAAATATAATTTTTTAAAAATAATCATATATTATGAATTAAATTCAAGAATATAAATTTAAAAAATTGAGTTACCCAGTCACTATGAGCTTCTAGTTTATTTTCTTCTATCCATCTGTCACCTTCTTCTTTCCATATCTTTACTAAATTATCACAACCTCCAGTAGCTAATCTTTTTACTGGACCAGTTTTTTGTTGAATATTATTTGAATCAAAACTAGTATCTATTGCAGGGCACCAACTTACTGCATTACATCCAATAGTATGTGCATTTGTTATTTTTTGTGTATCCCAGGTATCGGCATTATTAGTAAGTATAGAAATGGAACCATCTGAACTACCACAGGCTAAAATCAAACCAAATTCATGTGGTGCCCAAGCAACTGAATTGACTGAAGAATCATGTCCTGTATGTTCATAGATTTTTGTCCATTCACCAAGTTCTTTCCAGATAATAACTTTTCTATAAAATATAAGATATTAAATTAAACAAATGATATGCTTGCATTCAAATTGCTGACATATGACAATAGTTATCAATAAAAAGGAACCAACCGATCATAACTACATGAAGCTAGAATGTTTCCAAATTTGGGATGTGCCCAAGCAACTTGCCACACTGGACCTACGTGTCCTTTAAGATCTGCAACTAAACTCTGCGATCCATTTTTTAAGTCAAAAATCTTTACAGAATTGTCACTTGAACATGTTGCTAACCTCAAACCATAATAATCCATTTCAGCATCATGGATCATATCTTCGTGATTTGTATCAACAGTATTTAGAACAGACACCATGTTGTATTATTTATTATTTGATTATCTTAATGATTTAATCCATAAACTGATTAAAATTTATAATAACTAAATATTTACAGACGTACCGAAGGTTATGTTATTTCCCCGCCTGTCACTACGTGGAAGCATGTGCGCAAATACACTGCGCACTCTATCTATAAATGAAGTAATACTGATTTAAAATTCATTCTTTTTCTATCTTTCTCTTTCTTTCTCTCTCTCTCTCTTTTCCATTCTTTTTTTCTCCCTGTCATTATAGAATATTTTATATTTAATGCTGTTATAAATCGATAAATTGCATTAATTATGATTAATTTTATACGATCGTATAAAATAATGAGTTTAAAAACAACATTAATAAATAATATATTTATTATTTCGAATAAATTTCGGTATATTTTTTCGAAAGAACAAGAAATGAATACATCAGATGCTTCGGATGTTTTCGATTGGCCCACGAGGGGTGAGTTTGCAGTGACAAAGAGGAGAATGATTTTGAATGCGATGATTGTCGTAGATAATTTTTTATTTCTATATTACAGATGCTTTTTCTATATTAGTTATCATTTTGTTTTTTTCATTCTTTTTTAATCAGATTAAACAAGATTCTTTTAGATGTTTCATGTTTTTTTTTGCTTATGAAGATTTATTTCGTTAATAATTCAAAATATATATAAGCTATACTTTCCTTTATAAATTTGTGTTTTTATTGTATTAATTTCCGCTATACAAAGTGACCATTTGATGGTTATTACATAGCCGGATCGAAAAATTATATTAATTTGTAAATAATATTAATTTATATTTAATATGCATAATATAAAAAATAAAAAAACACTGAGGTATTTACAAAATCATATGGTGTATTACGTAATAAATTTATTGTATCTTATCGTACAAGAATTTACTTTTAATACTTTATTTTAGAATCAAAGTTAATAGTGGCCACTTTCTAGAATTTTTCCTATATGTGTGTCTATACATACACACATATGTATAAAATATATAGTTTTGACTAAAAAAAAGCTATGGGTGTGTGACGACAAATTAGAGTGTATGTAAGTAAATGAAAATTAACATGTATTTTAACTTAAAGAATCTTCCAATATACCAATCGATTTTCGAATAAATGATTTTTAATCGACATTTTTAACAAGTAGTGACAACGTCGAGAATAAAAGATATTCATATGGAAAATAATTCTATGCAAGAAGATGGACATTTTCCTTATAATTTTTTTCATGTTTTCTACTTTATTTCTATATTAATTATAAATTTTCATAGTTTGGACTAACAAAATATCCGTTTAGATAGTTTTTAAGTTCGTATATTATATTTCTAATATTTCGATATTCTTTTATAATAGATCGAAAAATTACAAGCTTTGTGGGGTGGATATTGCATAGGTGACATATTGCACATGCTTGAGAATCCACTTAGTTTCTTTGCTGTTGATTATTCTTATCAGTTTTAATTATTTTGTGGTACCGATGACAGCGGAGCTTCGTTGTCTCGATCATTTTTAATCATTTTGTGGTACCGATGACAACGGAGCTTCGTTGTCTCGTTAATTACAGATAATTAGTATATTTTTTCTAACGTACCTCTGTTTTACATATCAATCAATTGTCGGAAATGTAATTTTCACGAATCAACGTTTGCAAATCGTGGCATCGTCTTGTTGAAAAGATATCCACGAAAATAAAATCTGCGTCTTGGCGTCTTTTAGAAATACTTTTTATTTCGAATTTTCAGCTTCTATTTTCACGATATCGATACTTTTTTCATTCATTAACGATACTCAAATTAATAATCTTTCATTAATTAGTCGCGATCAATTGAATTTCGTCTTATATATGGTTTTCAAATCATATACACATAAGTATACATGTATATATATGTATTGGGTTGTTCGGAAAATTTGTGCCGATTTTGAAGAAAAATTGAAACGCAGAAGATTTAAATTTTAGTATACATTTATTAAATTATATAGGTGCCATTCTGTTCTACAACTTTTTTCCATCTTTCAGACAACTTGAAAATTCCTTCCTTCCAGAATCTCTCAGGTTTTTCAGCGAAAAACTTTTTTACATGATTTTTTATATCGATCAAAGAGTTGAAGTTTTTTCTATTAAGGGAATTTTGTAATGATCGGAATAGGTGAGGTCTAGTGAATATGGTGGATGGGGTAGAACATCCTAACCAAGCTCCAACAACTTTTATTGAGTTATGAAAGACACATAAGGTCTCGCATTGTCCTGACGAAACACGACGCCCTTCCGATTCGTTATTTCTGAACGTTTTTGTTCAATTGTTGTTTTTATTTGTCTAATTGGTAACAATACTTCTCTGAATTTATCGTTTCTCCTAATAATTAATGTCCGAAACGAGCAAAAGTGAGCAAAAAAGTGTGAGTAAGACTTTGGTTTTACTTACGAATGGTTCCCTATATGTGTAGTCTCTAATATATTTTTTTCTAGTGAATTTTTTATTATTATTATGTCATGATATTCTTATTTCATCTAATTTGTTTATTTAATTAACAGTGCTGTTAATTACTATTCTTTTTCTTTCTTAATGTTTGTCCGCAATATTAGTTATGAAATCGAGCATTTATTTACCGGATTTCGTATAAATAAAGCATTTAATGTGGTGTAGTGTTTCATGTATTGTTTCATTCTTAGGTTATTTAATCGTATTCTATTTCGATATTTTATATATTGATATACCAACAAATAAATAAAAAGACAAACTCTCTATTTGACAGATGAATTCTGTCAGTTAAGTGCTGAATCATAATTCCATTCGTTCATTAAAACAGTCGTTTAATGAAAGGAATCATCCGAGATTGGTTTTTATATAAATTAAATATTTCAATAAATATGTTTTTATAATGAAACTTTATAATTGCATAATTTGTATCTATATATATATGAGATATATATATATATTTCATACTTAGATGTTAATACAGCTATAGCGGCTTGCTCAAAGGTTCTTATGCGGTGTTTAATGTAGTAAAGTAGTATAAGAATTTTTACAATTCTACTTTTACCATGATGTAGTAACTATTATAATCATTATCGTTATCATCCTCCTCCTCCCCTTTCTCCTTCTTTTGTGTGAGTACTTACTCAAAGTAAAATATATTTGCATACGTAAAATGGAAATATTATAATTCTTGTGATCTATTAAATTATTATCAAATCTTGTGAATATTAAAATTCTTGTGATTATCAAAACTTTTTCATTTGTTAAGTGCAAGCAGTTAATCTTAATAGATTCATCGATTAAAATGAATATTATGTTTGTTGGAGCATTCGATTACATATGCCTGTGTAAATATATATGGTTGATGGATTCTTTGAGTCTATTGATTGTCCGTAAGCTAGGATAGCTTAACGGTATAAGTTAAATATTAATAAATCTTTAATTATTTTCTTTTTTTTTTTTTTTAATAAATAAATAAATAAAGATCATTAGAAAACCGAGACGTACCCAGGTAGAACAGGAAACGCAGTTAAGGATACGTGTTGGGATTCGTCAGTGGCGTTTGGGGTGATGCATTCGCGAATTTCGCCATGCTTCAGTAGTTATATTATTCAGAAGAAATCGATATTTTACATTGCAAGCACTTACTGCTCGTTAGGTTAAATAAAAAAAAAAGTAATAAAAAAAATTACGAATGTGTTTTTTACTTCCCAATTTCTTTTTACTTCCCAATTCCCCTTAGTCTCATTCAATGCACACAAGTTGTTTGAGTCTTGTTGCGTAAAGTGAGATCAGGTCAAGAATAGGTCTATTACGATTTCATTCTTATAGTATACTATAAATATACTATACTATAGTGGATTATAATCCACTGCAGCATGTTATTTTTTGTGGGTGTGTTGTTTTAAGTGGTAGGTCGTTTTTTGATGCGTCAACTTTTCATGCGTTCGCACGTAAGGAATGCTTCAATACAATGGTTAGAGCACGAAACAAGAAGAGGCTATATGCTGAAGAGGCTCCCACAAACTGCGGCTCAAGAGGACAAATTTCGACTATAAATCATTTTTCGGAGGTGATCGGCATGTCGAACCCTTTGTTAATGGCTTTGGACTTATAAAAATCCCCTTTATCTTATTAGAACGTTGATTCTTATACTTGTAGTAGTGTAGTAGTAGTTTGATACTGGATGGAGATGATGGATTTCATTCTATCTCCTTGCTACGACATTCCGTATTTGCGTACGTGAAAAATCAGAGCCCTTGTGATTAGAGTCAAGCTTTTGCAGTTAGTTAATAGAGTTTTTTATTATTTATTATTTACTATTATATAGAGTTTTATTTAATTAACAGAGTTTTTTCAATTTTTTGTTAAAGTAAAATCGAGTCATAGAATATTTTCAAAATAGAGTTAATATTTCATTTTAAAGTATGGTCGAGTCATTGCATTTTTCTTTTTAAATTGAAGTCGTATTTTCTTTTTTAAATTAAATTTGAGCCCTTGTATTTTTTCTTTTTAAATTAAAATCGAGTCCTTACATTTTGAAAGTTTTAAAGTAGTAAAATCTTTAGATTTATAGTTATAAAAATAGAGTCACGCTCGTTAAATATTGTGTGGACATCTATGGCCTGCAATAACATTACACTTAGGTGTACATCTAGTTACCTAAGCATGTAGATTTTTAATTCAGAATAATCATATATTTTTTCTCTTTCATTTTCATAACTGCATAATGTTTATGTATATATACGATGTATATATACATACATATTTCATACCTATATGTCAACACAGTACTACCACGGGTCGCTCAAAAGCCCTTATGCGGTAAATTATGTGTACACAAGATTGTAAAATCATTTTTACAATTTCTTAGTTTTACCAAGAGTTGTAAAATGACATATGAGGTAACTATTATCATTATCATCATCTTCATTATTCTTTTGTAGTCAAATTCTTATTAATCTAATTATTCTGATTATTCTGATTAAAAATCTACAAAATTGATATACATATCGAGAAAGAACATATCTGCATTCAGGAATGCAAATGAATATATTATAGCAAGAATATATATTTTTCATTCAGAATGATCAAAAATAAATAAATGAATGAATGCACTAATATAGATACTTAATGAACCAATATTTCAATATTTCAATCTCATAATATTCTTCTCAAGAAATTGAAGTTTTCTAACAATAAATAGAAAATATTTCCTTTTATTCCATATATAATAATTAACTTATATTTAATACTAATTTTTTGGCCATTTTAATGCTTGTTTTTCGATAAATTGTAAAGAAGTATCAAGGTTAAATATTACAAATATAATATAATATCCTTTTATCAATGGATATTAGCAACAATATAAAAAAAATAATATTTGGAAGTTTGTAATACTATCATATATGATATAAAAATAAAAATGAGAAGATAAGATTATAAAGAAACAATAAAGATTATAAATGCATAATATAAAATTGATTTATGTTTCAGATTTTCTAGTCAAATAAAAGTCAAAGCAAAATAATAATGTGAATAAATAAAAATACATTTAATTATTGAGGACTTGAATGAAGATTTAGAATTATAAAAAATGAAAACCAATACAGAATGAATTGTTTGCAATTATTTCTTTTATTCATTTGAAATAATAAAGAAATTTTTAATTAATCTTTACAGAATTGATTTCTGTTTCAGAAAACATCTAAATTAGTAAGATTCGATTTTTCTCTTTGTGATGTTGTTTCGTGTGTACGTGTGTTTGTGTGTGTGTTCTGCATATACAATAATTATTATTTTAATATATATTTTATTTTCAGAAAATAATAATATTATAAACTTCTTATATCCACAAATAACTGGTTCGTTGCTCATAAATGTTAATTTGTTATATAAAATTTACATATTATTTTGAATGCTTCTTGTTTAATTATAAAATAGTTTAGATGTTTTATGTTCATGGATACACAAGTTCAGTTTACAACTGAAGAAATTATACATATAATCTAGTGTAAGATAATAAGATAATTTATGTACTGTAAAAAAAAAGAATGGCAAAATGGCCAATCTTTAATCTTATAAAAAATTAGATTCTTTTTGTTACATTTTAAATAATAAGGCGATATTTTTATTATATTATGTATTATTATTATCAAATAATATTTAATAGGATACATAATCTTTATATAATCTATATACGTTACGTGTATAATAATCATTGTATTCCATTTGTGGTTTCAACAAAATCATTTTGTTTCAATATTCACATTAATCGAGTTTGGGAATAAAGTTTCATGAAGAATGATTGAAGTGCTCTCTTTTTCGGATAGGTAGGCCAATATCAAACGGTTTCATAAATTTTCGTCTTATTTCGATTGATTAGAATAAAATTTTTGGTTCATTTCGCGAATGATTTCTTTTCTTTTTCCAAATTATGATAATTATTATTGGATACGTAATAATAATCATTCTATGTAATTGGTTATAAAATAATTGATATATGTAATTAAGAGTAGAGTTTGAGCTCGTGGATCTTCGTATGTAGCAACCTCCATGTGATAAGACTTGGAAGTCGATATTAGTTATAATATATGATTAATATAAATAATACAAGTGCTATTAAACTAATAGCTGCATTTAAATTAAATCAAAATTTACTATGTTCCATGATAATTTTTTCTATCTTCCCATATTGTCCATTTCTTAAATAGAGTTATAGATAGATTATTTTATTATTTAATGTATTCATTATTATATCTGCTTTGAAATTATATAATATATGCAATATAATATTTTTTTATTGATACCTATATAATAAAATTATATATATTATATATATTATATATATAATTTTATAAATATTTTTTACTCGAATAGTAAGTCACGTTTAAGTTTTTAGGTGATTAAGAAAAATCAGATAAAGAATATAGTTCGCTGAAGTCTAATTGAAGAATGATACCCAAGAAGAGACAAAATGACAGAGATAATAATTAAATTCCACAAATAACTAAATTGCAAGTGTTTATTCGTCCTTTACCTCGTTATACAATTATTAATACGTAGATTTACGCATGACTGAATACAATGAACTATACATTCCTACATATATACATACATACATGCATACATATATATACACATATCTTTTTAGATTTTTGAAAAATGTTATTTTCTTTGCGAAAGTTATGTTTAAAAATAAGTAATATTCAAGAATTATATCCACACAAGTAAAAAGCTATTCTGAAAATTTTAAAAGATAATTACGTGTAGAAAATCTTTATCTTTTGAATGAACTGTTGATCACCAAAATTGGATAGAAATTACGACTATTATTTTGTGTCGTTCAAAATTTTTCACGCTCTTGTTCAAACCAGAATGGATGAACTAATGATTATTATTATAATAATTATTATTATTATTATTACTATTATTATTATTATTATTATTATCATCATTATCACTGTCATTATTATTATTGTAATTGTAAAATTGTATCCAGATACGTACGAATGCACGCGCACATACCACACATATATACATACACATATAGACAAAATAACATAAATTACCTAACTTTGACCTGCTACCTTGAGTCCCATTACTCCTACTCTCATGACGGGACCTACTATTGATCAAAATGCTTCTCCTACCTATGCTTTTCATTTTCTCAAACCTTCGAGTTAGAAAAAAGAATCCTAGAAGACGACTTGAAAATATTACTATTTTCGACACTTAAAAATCACTTTCCAACTCTAAAAAATTTCTATAGTCGCATTCAGTGAAATAAATAATGAAATAAAATATTGAGTAGAAAAAGTTCGAGAAGTTTTTCGATAATAGGAGATTCTTTATATTTTCCTACGGAAAATCTCCTTTCCTTTGATGAATAAGGAATATTTTTTATTTAGAAATTACGAACTTTTCCGAAGATGAAATAAAATGCCATACGAACACCATTGTGGGCATTTCATGCAGTAGCTATTTAGACGTTCGATAAGAAACTATCTAGCAATCGAATTCAGACGAGAAGGTTACAGCTGATTTAAGCAAGGAAAACTCAAAACAAACATCAAGCAAAGGAGATCATCGTCTGAAAATATGACTGAAATCCAACAGCCGAACGACTAGTCATTAGTCGATAGTGTTATCTTATTTAATTCTGTAAGTCGAAACGAAATGAACGCATAAAACAAATAATATTTATATTACAATATTCGTAAAAAAATTATAATTTTTATACTACAAAATGATTACGATAGAGAAATTAATGCAAAAATTAACCTACGATTTAAAAATAAACCCTATCTCGCAACGTATAGAAACCCCTAAAGAGAAAGGATATTATTCAGTAAAAGAAATAGCCGAATATGGTATTTAATAGTTCAAATGTACACGCTAAATCATTTATTCTTGCATATGAAAACGCTCGCGATCTCATAGATCCAATGGATATTCCGTACTTGAGTCACATTATTCGTTCGAAGATCCGTGGTGAAGCAGATATAAATTTATATTACGTAGATACAAATTTTGATAATATAATGTATGAGATAAAATGACTATATTTACCATGAGACGTTCAGTGAAAATGGCAAAATGAATTAGCTTTTGTAAAACAAGAGTCCTATGAAACTTCATTAGAATACGATGAACGCATAAAGAAAATACTAAATTACGCAAAAAAAGAAATACAAGAAAATAATAGGCCAGAAATTGCGATAAGTATAATGAAAAGTTTAGAAGACACTGCTCTGAATAGTTTTATGGTTGGACTAGAAAATAAGGAATTAGAGAATAAAGTAAATTATACAAATCCAAAATTATTAAGAGAAGCGATAGAAAATGCAGAAATAATTTGGGATTATATTAAAAATAAACGCGTGAGCTTTGCTATAAATACATCCCAAAACTTTGATGATGATTATCAATATTATGAAAAGTTAGGACGCATTTATTATAATTATCCTTATAGAAAAAGTCAAGCTTTGGAATATTTTATGCCTGCACAAGCAACAAAAAGACCACAATACTATACTAATGTAGACACATATAATAAACGTCAACGACAATATAAAACAAATGATATTGAATATGAATACCCACAATACGATCTGTCAAATAGTTATTATGCATCCAGGAAAAACGATATAGTACTTCCAGATATATTTTGCGAATATTGTAACCATACAGATCATATTATCGAGGAATGCAAAGCATTTATAAAAATTTGCAAATTTTGTAAAAGATGTGAAATGCGAGAACACAACATTAACGAATGCTGTAGAATACAAAATCCAACATTGTACACACAATCAAACAATTACCTAATCATACGTGAAAGAGTTTATACATTTTATCATTACGGACAAGCGATCGATGAATAGAACTTTAACGATGACAGTCAAAAATTCTGTGAATACTACAGAAATTTCGGTTAATACGGTCGTCGATGAACGCAAAAACGACGAACTATAAACAAATTCGAACTCTCGATAACACGAAAAATTTAGGAAACGCTCATAACAGTTTAGGGAAAAATGATATACCATGGAAACTTTAAAGTGGAAATTTTACATAATATAGAAAGTAGAAAAATAATTATAAGAAACTAAAGAAGATAATTCTAAAAATGAAAGTATTAAAAATACAAATTCTTAAGAAGCGAATTTAAAAAATAATTAAGGTGAAATCTAATGGATTGATTATCGAAAAAAGTGAAACTTGATATAATTTAGGAGATAAGATAATTACGATAAATTTAAAAAAAAAAACGGAAATACTAATGGTAACGATCGAAACACGATGCGTATACCAAATCTTTTTCTAAATAAAGAAAAGATTTTATATTAAAGTAATAAAAAAAGCATCAAAAGCTCTTCTCAAGAACTACAGCAAAGGTTCTTTTAAAACTAAAATAAAGAACACTCAAATTTTTTAAACTCTGAAACAAGGTACCTGAAAGCTATATAAACTCTTAAATAGTTACGCAGGTACGAAGAAACCCTTCAAATAAGAAACACGAGAAATATTAAGAGTCCAGTATTTTTTTTCGAACATAGACGAATCACTAACATTTCCGATAATCCTGTAGATAATTTAAAGTTGAACATTTTACTCAATGTGAATTTATCATAGACTAAAAAAAATCTCCTAGTTGCATATAGTATTTAATTTAAAATACATAAAGGAATATATTTTTATGATATAAAAATTACTTATTACAAACGTTACAAATATAATTCGTAAGGTATTAATATATGTGGTGTCTCATAAAAAAATAAAAAAATAATAAATTAAAAAAAGAAAAAGAAAATATAAATATGTATATACATTTAGATATAAAAAATTGTAAAAAACGTCCTCAATAAAAGTCTACATCTTTTTTTAAAGGAGTGAAAAATTATTCCCATCGATCGTCCATATCATTTTATTATTATAATTATACTTATAATCAAAATTAAAAATTTGAATTAGATTATATAATCCGCTCAGCAAAGAAAAATAAATATAAATCTTTAATTAAAAAAACTTTAATTAAAAAAACTTTAACAAAACTGCAGAAACGAATTTTATTTTCCATTTTCGTCGTCGTCGTTCACAAAACTGAATCGTTGTTTTGTTGAGAAATTAGAGTACTTTTAAGATAAGTTTCAATTTGTTGACCGTATCGCATAATTCCTCTGCACAATCTTTTGTAAGTAATAAATAATTATTTTTTAAGTAAATATTTAATCAAAATAATTTTTCGCTAGGCATATGTAATTTTCTTTCATACATATGTATGTAGCTTTCCTATATGTCCTATTTCGCTCGCTAAAAAATAAATAATCAATAAATCAAATAATAAAAGAATTGATCTCTATTTATTATATATCTCTCTTAATAATTATCTGAAAAAAAATCTTTTACAAAATTGTTATTTATAAGTATTTAATATTAAGTAATATGTAAATTAAATGAATTTTATGATCGGTTAGTAATCGGAAATCATTGAGATTGTTTTAGAAGAAATTGTACGACATAACGCGGGAAAGTAATAACTTGGAATATGGAAAGAAAAAAGGAGTCTAATTTATATACTGACCTACATAAATTCCAAAAAGTATTAACGCACTAATCTATATAATTCCTTGGAAAATTTTTGCTTTCAATGCGAAAATAAACGATAAAAAACTTGCTTCAACATGACACTGCATAAATTATACACGAATTCCGTGCTCGACAACGGGAAAGCGTTTATATAAAATATTACATGTATCTATCTCTGAAAGCATAAATTTCTCATATACATATCTACACATATGCATAAGTAAATTTTTGGAAGAATCTAAGTTTTTTTTTATTTTAGTATAGATTTGTAAATAATGTATTCTCTTCTTATCTTTAAAGAAAAAAGTATTTAAAAATAGAATTTTTTCTTTTGACTTGTATGTTTGTCATGAATTACTGTTAAGATTTATATAGCATAATTTTATTAATGTTTTATATTAACGTTATTATATAAAACACGTAATTATACATAATAAATATGAGTAAAATTATTTTTTATTCAAGGTTACTCGATATTTATGTAATATTTAAACACATGCAGTATTATTTAAAGATTAATAAGTTATATTACAGTGCCATATATACGTGTTTAATGAATAGATATTGAAATTTGTTTGATATTTTATTACGTAGAGTTCATTTAATAATTCTTCTTTTCAATGTATCTTAAAAATCACATCTCATATGTGACGTCATATCAATTTCAAATGTAGAGGGCATTCAATTCGCGGCGACGCTATAGGCACCTATCAATACGAAGGGAAGTATTACCTAAACTCTTATCATGAGTTTAAATATCAGAAATTTACCAACGACTTGCGCCATCTTATACGCGCAATCTATTTCACTATGTTCATGACAATGCCTAAGATTTTCAAATTTGAACGTTAAAACTGAACGAATCGATCGACTGTCACAGGATTTGTTTCGAATGATGTGGTTTGCAGTTTTTATTTATTTCTTACATTATCAATCGAAAATAACATAAAATTCTATTTTATTTATAGATTAAGATATAAGAGGATATAAAAGATTTTAGAATTAATTTGTAACAATAACTTAAAATTTCATAATGTCAACCCCGACAAAATTTCATAATACTGAGTTGGATATAACATTATTGAACACTCCTATGCCAAAGGCTTCATCAACAGTACAAAGAAAGTCTACGTACGCTTTTTTTTTGTTGATATTTAACATAGATTTAAGATAATTTAAAAAAGTTAGATATGAAAAAGTAATTTAAACCATTGTATTTGTAGACTTGAAGACAAATATCTTGGTAGGAATTTTAGAAATGAGAACTTTGTACCGTCTTCTTTACGTGGCAATAATATGTTATTAAAGTCAGATGATTCTTCATTAGGTATTCTTAATAATATATCAACTTGTAAGTATTACAATATGATCCTTATTGCTTTAATTAAATGCGATATTACTATTGTTATTTTTTAGTATTAGGAGAAACAAGTGTAATAAATGATAAACAAAAAAAAAAATCTGATGAATTGGATGCTGAGCAAGAACTTGCTAGGAAGTTGCTTAGAAAATGTAGCAATTTTGAAGGTTTAACATCTTCTGGTAATAAAAAGATAAATCTCTTTAAAATATATACATAGATATATAATATATAAAATATTAATATATGCATATATATTGATCTTCTATAAATGATATTATCTTTTAGGTGATAATAAAAAGGATGATGTCAATATTGAAACTTTAACAAATTATTATAATCCCTCAGATCATGTTGATGGTAATTCTTTTACATACAATAATGATAATAAGTTGAAACAACAGAACAGTACAGAAACATTACATGTTGAAGGCAGATCAAACAGTGTAAGTAATGATAATGTGAAAAGTGAAAGAGTATAGAAATTTGTATGTTATTTTATTTCCAGGTTGTATTCGAACCTAATGAAATAACAGCTCGTTCTTCAGAAATGAGTAAAAGTGCCGAGAAATGTGTACCTTCATTCTCTTCAAAGAGTCCAGGAGGAATTAGTTTTGATGCAACAACTGCTGAGCTGATGGCACAATTTAACAATGAAGAATTTCAGTCTATTTCTCAAATGACCAGTCATTTGTTAGCTGATGAATCTTCCTGGAAACAGAACTGTTCTTATGATCTTCCTTTGGCAACTAGTTCAGAAAAAGAATATTTAGATTTGTCATGCTTTTCTGGTATTATTGGAGAATTGGATCTATCAGTAGAGTAAGTTCTTTGTAATAAATCGTACAAAATTTATTATTAATCAAATTTATTGATCATCCAGATCTAACGCTGGACGTAAAGTATCTATTGGTGAATTTTTCAAAAGGAAATGTGGAAATATTGGAGACTTGTCAAATGATACTGTGGAAAGACCAACTTTAGGATTATCTATTAACAGCCCTAAAAAGAAAAACAGATTAATACCTTTAGTTGATTCAACCATTGCAGATGGTAACTTTAATATCATATAAATTATTTTTTCATTTTTTTAAAAGATTATATTTTAGGATCCTTGACATTCAGAGAAAAGGAACAGGCCCATCTTACAAATTCAACAAAAGATATAGAAGAACACAGTATTATGAGTTTAAGTAGTATTGCTCAAGCTTTACAAGATATTGATAATTGTACTCCACGAAGATTAGTAGATCAACTTATAATGGCAAAAAAGAAAAGGAAAGAGTTTCAATTAGAAAAAAATGATGACAAAGGCAATACATACACGCTTTTACCTTCAAGCAGATGTTCTATGCCTGCAACTCCAAGTGCTCTTAACATTAAAGATAATAAATCATCTAAACTTTCGTTAGATAGTAAAACCATTAATAAAACAATAGAAAATAAACAAACTTTGCCAAGAATGTTATCATTTACATCTGATTTTGATTTACATACTAAGGATACTTTGGAAAAGATTCCTCAAAGAAAGTCATTAAAGAAAGAAAAAACTGAAAAGAGTTCAATAAGTTTCCAACAGCAGGATACTGGTATGTACTTATTTACTAATTAAGTTAAATAATTAAATTTAAATCTATCGTGATCATACTATATTTCAAATGAACAAATAGTATATATCAAAATAATATATTTTTGTATACTAATCGTATTTTAGATGAAATAAAATTACCAGATATACAGTCAATTTTTAAAGATAATAAGTTATCTCTATCCGAAATGAAGTCTGATAAATCAGGAATGGAAAGGGAAAAAACTTTCAAACAAGAAAACATCTCATATACATCGAAGATGGACCATAGTGTTGCTCAAAAATCTACAACTGTTGAAGAGTTATGTTTAGAAACAATGTCTCAGTCACATGGTAAAAAAGCTTTGTAAAATACAACTATACTTTATTATAAAAAAAAAATTCTAATGCCAATGTTTTTCAGATATCATTATTAGCAGAAATGGTCAAGAGATTTGTAGTTGCATTGTTGGTATATCAAGAGAAGCAGATATTGCATTAACGAATACGGGTGATAGATGGATAATCTGCTCATTAGGTACATACCAATTACAAGGAAATAATCAAAATATAATACTTCATTTGCCTAAAGATACAATTCTTATAAAACCGAATTCTACTCGATCTGTCAAGGTATACATAAATGAATATAAATCATTGTACTAGTATAATACTATATTTATTAAAAGATGTATATATTTAGATTGGTGTAAAAATAACAAAGAAAACTAATCCTGCAATAGTAATATTAAATATAATAACGACTGATATGGTAACAAGAAAAGAATCAATAATTAAACACATGATCTATATTGAATCAGAAGAACTTCAAGTTAATGTATTAACACCTTTTAAAAAACCAGAACTTAATTTTGGTAGCATTATTGAAAATACTATAGAAACTTTATCTATTACATTACAAAATAAAAATAATGTGATTCTCCCTATAATACTATCTGTTGTACATGTAAGATTCTTTTTTATCATTTGAGCTAACTTAAGTATAAAGTATATTTAGGAGCTTAATTAAAATGTATTTAACAACCATAGGATGGTCCAAAATTTTTTAGCATAAATAATTTACAAGATGGTTTTACACATGAACTTAAGCCGCGAGAACAATTTACCGCTCTTGTACAATGTGAAGGGACCTCATCATTATTAGCTTCAGGTAATAACAATACAAGATATGTTGATTATTCTTTGTTATTTCTTTTTAAATAATTACTTTTAATTTAGCAGAATTATTAAAAAAACAATTAATCAGCATAGAAGCTAAACTATTAATACAAGTAGATAACAAGAAAGATGATGCTGTAATGATAAAAGAAATACCATTGTATGTAAAAATAGGCTCAAGTAAAATACAAGTTGTTGATACAGAATTACCTATACAGATTCCCAGGAAACAAACCAAATCTCTAACTATCGTTAATACAGGAGAATTGCCACTTTTAATAGCAGCATTCATAGTGCAAGATGAAAAATCTTCAAATCGTATTGAAGATTTTTCTGTTAAACCTGAAACTTTAACGTTACAGCGTAATGCAACAGATAGATTTTTAATAACATTTAAACCATATTGCTGTGATACTCATGATAGGTAAGTAATATTTAAAAAATTAATCTTTTTATAAGTTTACATTTTTCTTATTGTTATTTATAAGTAATAATGGGACTATTATAGATATGTTAAAATTAAACTATCTATTGGTAATAATACTTATTATTACTCTGTAATTGGACAACAAAATGTGGAGGCAGAAAACGAAAGTTATTTACGATGCGAAACACCGCAACAAACTTCTGATGCTATTTCTCCGAGTTCACCGCATAGCGTGTTATCCAGCAGGTAAATTCTATAATTATACTACTTATAGTAGCAGTAAAGAAAATTTTAATTATTGTGTTAGATCTGGAAGAAATTCTCCAATCAGTTCAATATCTGGCTCCACTGTTGCTGGGGATAAAATTCCTATTAAATCAACACATGCTGCTTTAGTATGGGGTTCTGTAAAGCCAAGTAAAAGTGATACTAAAGAATTTACTATTCGTAATATAAGTGATAACAGAATAAAACTTCAAGTACAGATATCTGGTAAAAATAATAGTTTTCTAGTAAGTATAAATAGAATTATAGTACTGTTCTAATGATTAGTAGTTTATGTTTATACAATAAAAAATAATATTTTAGTTTCTTAAAGATCATCAAACAACAAGTCCAAATATTGTGCTAGTGTTGCATCGTATGGAAAGTAGAACACTTTCTGTTGTATTCTGTCCACATCATATTGGTGCAGCTATTGGAAAAATTGTTTTTAAACATTATGAAATTAAAAAAGAAGAAAACGAATCACGTTCATCAAAAGCAGTAAATATTTTCCTCATGTAGAAATCCTTTAATATATAATTAATTATTAGTTGATATATTATAGCACATTTATCTTAATATGATATTTCTAGATATTATTGTATGGTTATGGTGGTTTTGGCAGAGTCATTATTTCTGAAATATTTAAGGATATTAATGGTAAAATGTGGTTGCCTCTTGGTAAATTAAATTCTGGAGAAATTTTAAAAGCTAAAATCAAGTTAGAAAATATTGGTGATCTTCATTCATACGCTAAAGTCAAGTTAATACCAAAAGGTTTTTTTTTATTTGACTTCGTTATTTGATTCTTTACTTTATTTTTTATAAGTTATTGAAATAATAGTTTCTTTCAGCTATTTATCCTTCCATGGTTTCTAGTTGGCAAGTAAATCCAACAGAATTATTATTAGAACCAAAAGAAACTCAGTGGATTACATTAGAGTTCCAACCAAGAAAAGAAGATTTAATATTATTGCGACAACGTTCTGATGTATGTCACGTAGGGACTATAAATATTATTTATGGTGATGAGCCGACACGTTGGCGAATACGTCGATTATATAATAAAATAAAGAATGCAGGTGACTTAAATGGAGGTGAAAGTGAACCATTTAGGAATATAGTTTATCCACTTTGCAAAGTTTTTCCTGGAGAACAATTAATGCCAGATTTAAATTTAATTAATGATACAATAGTAAGTTTAATTATAATGTATTCAATATTTTGTCTGCAATAAATTTTTTTCAGTTTAGATATTAATATTTCAAGTTATGTATAGCAAAATCTTAGTGATTTATGTCACGGAGTGAGCCAACATGAAATAATATTAACTGTGGAGACCAATGCAGATGAGACATTATCTATGATTCATGATAGTGCAGATGAATCACAGATGTTTTATTCTCTTTATAGTGACGACAGTCATGTGGATGTGGAATCAAGTGGAAAAAGTTTTTTACCTTCAGAGTAAATACGTTTGTTAATATCTATTAAAAATTTCACAAAAAGGAATTTTTATTACTTAAATGTTAATAGCAAATATACGAAACTTTTATTACTAAATTAATTATAATTCTTATCTCTATATTTTGCAGGACAATAACAGGAGGCTGTGTAAATAATGTACGTCATGAACAGTATGATGATTATTTTACCGTATCTCCGAACGTTGTGAATTTAATTCCTTCAATAAAAAATGAAGCAATTGTGACTATTTTAAGTTCAAGCAGAGTAGCACAACCATATGAAACTGTTTTATCGAACACAGATGTACTTAGTATAGTACCAACTGAGGGTATGATACCAGCTGGTAAAGGATTTCCTTTAAAAATCAAATGCAAACAGAAAGTTCAACGTAATTTAGAAGCTACACTTAAAATATACACTGAAAATCACAGACAAGATGTAAAGATAAAAATAGCTGTTGTACGGCAATAATTTGTGTCTTATAGTGATAACTTAACATTTAATGTACAGATTTTAATACAAGTTTTTTTATATTTTATAAAACCGATATTTTAATGTTAATAAAGATTTTTTTTATAAATTTTACAAAAATCTTGAAATTAAATTAAAATTTTTTTGTATTCAACTTATTGGTAATTTTAAATTGTGCTTTATACATCTTGTTCAAAGCTTGAATTATTTTAACCATATTTTCTACATCATTGATGCCAGAATGTAGTCTACCAGTCATCGAAAGGTTCAAATGAGAAAGCATATCTATTAAATTACGAGGGAAATATTTACATGATATGCAGAATATTTCTTTCAAGTTTATCCATTGATGGAATTCTTTTGGTAATGGTAAATTGTCTATAGCACATTGATTAGGTAACATTGTCTTTAAATCCCAATTGCCACATGTTACAAAAGCACTTTTATCAATTGGATCAAAGTAATTATTGTCCTTTAACCAGCTACAGAACTGAGAGAATACAACTGGAAAGTGAGGTTCATTGTTGACTGTTTCCTGCATTATTCCAGTTAATTCTGTGCAGAAAGATGTGAGGTTAGGATGCACTCTAGGCTTGATGTACCGATGAAAAATATTTTCGATTTCAAAGTCGTGCGTGTTTAATACTATGCAAGGAAATTCAATGATCTCTTGAGGCACTATTAAGGAGTTTTTTTCACAAGTAGCTTCAAAATCAAGTATAAACAAATAATTAAATTTGTGCGTAACATTGATTACTGTCTTTGAAACTGCACCAGAACGTTGTAAAAAGATTCGATGAGCCATCCCTGACTCTTATGAAAAAGTTTTACTTAGCACATACAATGTATGATTTGTGCGGAATATAAACCAATTTTAAAGGTTATATTGTCGAAGATTAATTCGTAAAGTAGAATTATTCTCTTTTTTCTATCAACATAATATACATAAATATATATATATATATATATATATATATATATATATATATTGTATATATATTTTATATATATACAATCAAAACAGATGTTTATAATTTAATTAAAATAACCATGTAAATTTTAGGGGAAAAAAAAAATTCTACGAAAAAGTCTGTGAAACTTCGAACAGTGCGAAATTCAAATCTGGGAGAAACGAAAATCGATAATTAGCATCAGAATTCAATAACTTGTCCCAATTTTTTTAACCGATTAAGCAACATATCGCCACGTTTTATCGTATTTTGATAAACCAATCCTCGATCGCAGCTAGCATCAGGCGGTTGTCCTCTGTCACAACCGGATGCGCTAACGGTAACTACAGTACCAGATACTTTATCAATTTTACAATGTAATCTACCATTCGCAATGAATCGTGCCATTTCTTGTTCTATGTAATCCTCAGTAACGCCGAATTCGATAGCCATACGATTTAAACTGAGCGTACGATATGCCTGTAAAAGTTGCGAATATGCCTTTATGCGCATCTCTCGAACGTAATACTGATAGTGTGGACGAAGAAGAGGATCAAATTTCATTTCCATTTCTATCCATGCGAGATGTTGAAAGAAATCAGCATAATGACAATCATAGAGACTGTTTAAATAATCCATGTAAGCTGAACATTCGATCATTAAAGATTGCTGTAGGATACCATTATTATTGAATCGTTTATCAAGGTCTGATCTTGATAAAGAGATCATACCGGCTAAGACAGTGTACTGTACGATATCCTTGAACGGTAATAATTCGTATGATTCGAAGGTAGGAATGCAATCTAATAAAAGGGAAACGGCACGAGTGAAATTTCTTACGGCCAAACAATAGAGCGCTTCGTATGCCTTCAATTTATTTCGACAACACCAATTGCTACCCATATTGCAGGATACTAAAAAGAAATCATTGAATATTAAGTTCGTTTGTTCTTAAATTTTTTAATTAAAAGAAAAGAAAAAAAATGAATAAATGAACGGAATCGTTGACGTTGACAGTGTTATAATGAATGAAAGATTGGGAAACTCGAATTTTATTATTTTTGTGACGCGCATGTGAGTATTTACGTTTACGAATATTATTTATGTATACCTTCCATCAAATCGTTAATATTCTTGACTGTTTTGCCCATTGACGAAACGTTGCTTTTGAAATAAGCTATTCGAAAAAGACAGAAAGCTGCTTCTGCTCTGAGACCGGATGAATTGTTCGTATCTTCGAATATAGAAGTTGCAATACTGTTAGCATGATCGGTATCACCGATCTTACATGCGTATTCAAGAATATCTCTCCAATTTCCTTTATTTTCTTCCTCGATATTTAAATTCGTATTGCTCGTTTCTAATTTTTCCCATGCGATTACATTAGCCTGATGCATTTCGTTGTATAAATTTGCATCCATTTCCCAATAGAAATCTTCACATACATCTTTATAATACGGTGCCATATTGTTACGCTTTATAATATCTAAAAAGGAATTTTTCAATTCATCGTCTCCCCAAAATTCGCTTAAACTCAATTTGAATCTCATTTTAGGTAGTAACATATATTCAGGCGTTTGATCACATAGTAATTCCGCATCGTTCGCTGATCTTTCACTCTTAGTACCCATTATCGTAATAAATTCAATAATTTTCGATCGTTCGTACGAATCACAAATGTTCGTGATATATATATATTTTAGATGCAAGTTTTCTTTTGACAGGTCTTTTATGCTATCTCTTTTCAATTTTCTAAATTATCAAACGTTTCATTTTGTAACTTTGTAACAACTTTTGTTTGCTTTGTTGCGATTGGTTTAAATTCTTGAACCAATAGGAACGCTCTATTCGAAAAAATCAAGATGTTAATTACGCCATATTTAAGTGAAATACAAAGCGCGGGATCGTAGCTAACCTTAGATTTACTTTCTAACGAGCATTTGAGTGATATTATGGCTTCTGATAACAAAACATTTACGAATTTACCATGGTAAGTTTGTCATTGTAAATATTTTTGATGAAACTTGCGTTTGGTAATACTTTCATGTTCTTTTTTTCAGGGTTGAAAAATATCGACCTAAAAAGTTGGAAGAACTCATCTCTCATGAAGAAATATTAAAAACAAGTAAATATTTTTGTAATAATTAATATAATGATGTATATACTAATCATTTTTCTTTTTATATTATTTTATATGATTCTTAGTTAATAAATTCATTGATGAGAATCAACTTCCTCATCTTCTACTTTATGGACCACCAGGCACAGGAAAAACCAGTACTATATTAGCTTGTGCAAGGAAACTTTACAAACCTGCGCAATTTAATTCTATGGTATTGTTTCTTTTATATTAATATGTATTGATGATATTAACTTTATGTATATCTTCTGTAATATTGTATGTATGCATAGGTATTAGAAATGAATGCATCTGATGATAGAGGAATAGGTATAGTCAGAGGACAAATATTAAATTTTGCGAGTACAGGTACTATGTACAGATCTGGATTTAAATTGATTATTCTCGATGAAGCAGACGCTATGACAAACGATGCTCAAAATGCTCTTAGAAGAAGTAAGTTAATTTGTAATTAAATATAGTTATAGTAGATATAAAAAGCATTATAATTTCTTTTTAGTTATTGAGAAGTATACAGAGAATGTACGCTTTTGCATTATATGTAATTATCTTGGTAAAATTATACCGGCTCTTCAGTCAAGATGTACTAAATTTAGATTTGGTCCTTTGCAATCGGAACAAATTTTACCAAGACTAAATGATGTTATAGAGCAGGAAAAGTAATTTTTAATTTGAGTATTAAAATAATTATTTTGCAATTAGGAATAGAAATTTATAAGTATATTTATGATTATCAGTTTAAAGGTAACAGATGATGGGAAACAAGCATTAATGACATTGTGCGGTGGAGATATGAGGAAAGTACTAAATATACTTCAGAGTACTTGGCTAGCTTTTGGATCAGTTACAGAGGAAACAGTATATTCTTGCGTTGGACATCCTTTACCAGTTGATATAAAAAATATTGCAAACTGGTTGTTAAATGAATCTTATGAATTATCCTATTGTAGTATCCTTTTGATTTTATTCAACAATTTTTATCATTGCTTTATCAATTTTAATAGTTTCCTTAATGGATGATAAGAAATACAAGATCTAAAAATTAAGAAAGGACTCGCATTGCAAGACATACTGACTGAATTGCATCAATTTGTACATAAAAGTAAGTGTATATTGTTAATACAATTAGAAAGATTATTTCTAATATGAAGATATTTTTAAGTTGAATTCCCAGATCACATCCTCATAGATTTAGTGATAAAAATGGCTGAAATCGAAAAAAGGGTAGCAGTCGGATGTAGCGAGGCAGTACAATTAAATGCTCTCGTGGCGACTTTTCACAAAGCACGAGAGATAGATTTTTGAAAAGTATAAATCTTACATATATACATATTTATTCAAAAGTCATCCAGTTGAGAACTATATTTATGTCATAAATTGTAAAAAAGAATAATTAATCTTAATTGAAAATAAAGTATTTATTATTTTTTTTATCAAATTTGATATATTTGTTTTGCAGATATTTACCGTCAGTAACCAACAATGTGTCAGGTCGCTTCTATTTATACAACACGATAGTATCTTATAATCTTTAATTACATTCTGTCGTGAATCTTATCTACGAGATGGATCTCCCCGAATTGGATGTCAAAATCTACAACGTAAAATCGGTAGAGTCATCGTGTCATTCTTTCCATAAATTTCCCTTAGCTTGTAAATTCATCTGTGCCTATCGCTTCTCGTATACCGGTAATCGCACGAAAAGTGTAGACCTCATTCTCCGGATGATAGTTCTTTTCAATAGTAAGTTTGTTGTGTATGTAAAACAATATATGTACATATAAACCGCATATAAACTGTCTTGAGAATACTTTACCGTCTTGACAAGTATTGTCCGATCTGCACGCGATTTGCTGATCGTTATTTGAAGATAATTGTTTATTAAAAAAAATCATGTTGAGCACGAACTATCTCGTAACTGAAAAAACTTGTCATTGACGAGAAAGAAAGTCGAGAATTTATCATGTAGCTCTTGTGTAAACTCTTCGCAAACTATGAAAAAAACGTCGATCCCTTTGAAAATTGTATTTTAATTTACTTCGGCATACATATTTATATATCTGTCGAGCGATCGATGGAACTAACGCTCCAGTTCTTAATGTCAAAAACAAAAGTCGACGTTATCGTAATGTTAAACACGGTAACGTGGTATTCATCGTATTCATAAATTCGAGAAATATGGCTCTCTGTCTCTCTCTGTATCTCTCTATCTCCTGTCTCTATGTTTCTCTCTCTCTCTCTCTCTCTCTCTCTCTCTCTCTCTCTTTCTCTCTCTTTCAGATAGCGTTGCGAAACCATCAAAACTAGGTAGTATCACTGTAAACCTATATGCGAAGTCGGCAAGTGGAATGACCTAGCGTTGGTCCGACGAGCCATTAATTTCTACACTCTACCTCTCCCGTCTCTTCCTGCCGCCATTTCCCCCCCACCACTTTCATCACGCGATGCAATACTCCCCGCAAACTCAGCGTACTACCATGATATCTCTCGAGTAGTACCGCCAAATTTTTAATGAAAGTGCTCCGACATAAGTTTATCGCTAATTTTCGCCCATTTCATTATGGACGTGCGTTATGCAAAGCGGTGGACGTAATCGTACGTGCTTTTGCACGTTGCTGTATCGTAAAAGAGGGTTGGAGGAATGGGATTCAAAAATTCAAAAAAAAAAAAAGGTTAAAGCAAATTTGACTCATATATAAAAGCTAACGAGTTAAAATACTGTGAACGAATCGAAAATAGAAAACAAACTTTTTGTAAATTGTACATTGTTACCAGTGAATATTCATGTATACATTGTTATATATTTGTTCTTCATCATTCATTATCGAAAGAGAGGGGGCAGAGAGAGAGAGAGAGAGAGAGAGAGAGAGAGAGAGAGAGATAGAGAGAGAGAGAGATAGATAGAGAGAGAGAGAGTTCATAATACATTTCTTACGAGTCGATTTACAAAAATTAAAAGTAAATAAAAGTAAAAAAAAAAAGAAAAAAAAAACAAATAAAAATATACAACTTCGACTGGTAGCGTATAAATAAAATTCATCCATGAATCCATGTTTCGTATTTTACAATTTTTTCTTGATCGAACGTCAGTTTTGCCCAGGCAGCGTTGGAAATGGATTGTTTCTTTTTTTTTTCTTTTTTAATTTTTTTCGTTACTTTTATTGATTTTTTTCTTTTTAAATCAACATCACGTATTCGTCGAAATCGGTAATTAAATAACACTCAGGAACGATACCAAATCAAACTTTCGAGTTAATAAGAAGTTTTCGAAGGTGGTAGGTAGTACGTCGACGGCGGCGTCGGTGCCGACGTCGATTCTGCCAGCTATTTCAGCTTGAAAACTTCACGTAGACGTGCCCGCGTTAACTTTCCGCTTCGAAATAACTAATTCAATTAGTATATCAGTGCCGGTGTAAGGGTTAACTACATCCACGCGTTCGCGAAGTGTACGTAATCCTCGTTCTGTGACTTAACTTTGACATAGCTAATCCCTCTTAAACTTTGCTTCTCTGACCTGGACACGTTCAGTTTCTTATTCTCCGTGGATCTGTAAGAAAGAAAGAAAGAAAGAGAGAGAGAGAGAGAGAAACACTTTTGCAACGGTGGAAGTCTGACAACGACTTTCGCACCTCTTCGACATTGCCGGTGTAAAGTGCGTTAAGCTTGCCTTTTCGACAACGTAGAGTGACTTTCTTATTAATAGGAGAGATCGAGAGAGAATGGGGGAGAGAGAGAGAGAGAGAAGAAAAAATAGAAAAGGAAAAAGTTTAAGTAGAAGTTTGATAGGTGGTTCGGACGAACGTCCGCGAAAACACTTTAACGTGTTACGTGTATTAACTCATGATGGCTACGTGGTTTCGTATTAAAGTTTTCTTTTCATCGACAGAAAGGAATGGATAAGAGTCGTATTTAAACATGATTACAATATTTATTCCAATCGATACGGCCGTATTTTATGGATTTTTTCTTTTTTTAACTTTGCTTATGCCAATGAAAATTGAATGAAAATAAGTTATTTTCGTCGTTTCTTTTTTTTTATCCTTTCTTGTTTTCCTATTTTGTTTGTTTATTTTTTTTTCTTTTTTTTTTTTAATGTAAAAATCAGACAATGCAATAAATTATAAGAATATAATGAACTTATTATGCAGCCTTCCCAAGAGACATGAATCACGAATGTGAATCATGTTGTCGTACTCGTTTCGTGTTTTATTTTTCTTTTTTCTTTTGCACTGTAGCGTGGAAAGCACATTTGTATGAAATTTTTAATTGAAGAAGGTGAAAACAACTGACTTATGATCCATTCATTCGTTCAATTTTAATATAAGAAGCTTCGTGATAGTCAACTTGTTTCACGTTTGCCACTTTGTTACAATCAAAAATCAAATCGTTTTAATCCCATCACGATTCGAGCCGTAGAAGTATTGACGTTACAGGAAATCTTTACGAATAGCACATTCACTAAGCGAGTCGCAGTCCACTCCTTCCATGAAAGTGTGGTTCACCTTACATTGTCTCATGATGGAGCATTATTTTATATACTAATTTTTATTATTCATTGTCTTTTTGTCCTTTCTTTTTCTTTTTTTCTTTCTTTCCTTTTCCTTGTTAACAAATTTTCCATGCATCTCATTTTTATTCTCGTTGAATTTCGTAGTGAACGACACAGATCGTTCGAAGGAGGAAGAAGAGAGGAAAGAAAGAGAGAGAGAGAAAGAGAGAGAGGGAGAGAGAGAGAGTGAGAAAGAAAGACAGACAGAAAGAAAGAAAGAACGACAGAGGTAAAACGTTTTGAACGATATTTCTTCGGCGAAGGCATCGTCCGTCACTCGTTGCTGTTTCCTCGAATGGGTAAGTCCTTCAAATATTCCGACGTTCTCTTAAACCGTTCCGTGATTCGCCCCACTTTGCTGTCCTACATTTTTCTCTTTCACGTAAATTCGTTTCGTCTCTACCCAAAGCTGCGTGCATCGTTCTCCGAAAAGAGAGGAAAAAGGAAAGAGTAGGAACAAAAAAAATATTTCATTTGATTTAAACCTTTACAAATTGAATCCTTTTTCTTTGGATTTTTATCGGCTTTTTCTCTTTTCGATCAAATTCGATGACAAGCCGAAAAACAAAGAAAGAAAAAAGAGAAAAGAAAAGAAATTTGACAAATTACAAATGGAAACAGGATGATTATATACTATATATATATATATATATATATATATATATATATATATATATATATATATAGATCTATATGTATATATAGATATGTACGAATGGATATAAATATTTATACAAATAGATATATTAAAAATATTATGAGAAAAATAATAAAACACGATTCACTTTCTGTCTCTCTCTCTTTCTCTATTTGAGTCTTTTTGTATCATGAGTACCTTTTCATTTAGTAATACGTGACTTGAGCTCTAAGTTTATATTTAACTTTGTATAACGAGCGCTTCCCATCCAACATTACCTCTTTAGGCATCTAACGAAGAAAATTATGTCTGAGCGTCTGGTGACGGAAAACGTTTGCGTTTGTCAAGGAAGAGAAAGAGAGAAGAGTCGTGTCATAAGTGTCGACTCTCTAAAACTGTCTTTGCATATTCGTGATATTAAATATAACGTACTTACTTTGTATTATGAATTTGACGATCATTCGGTACCTGTGTTAACTTTTATATGACTCTATCAAACTACATATATATGTATATACGTATGTAAATGTAAAACTATGCTTGCACTCTCATATATCTATCTCGAGATTTTGTAATCGTCGTTATCATCTTATTGAATAGAATTCAATTGACGATATTAACGATACGATGAAAATTATTAATTTGTACGTATATACATATATAGGTATTTATTTACAATGGACGTATCATATACGTCCTATTTCAATATCATCGTGATCTTGTTTTTCACATATACATACATACATATATATATATATACACACACACACACACAAATTAAAAAATTTTTTTAATTTTTATAGTATATCAAAATCTCGTATCGTCGAGTCAGTTCTATGATTCAATGGATCAATGGATTTTAAACATGACATATATCGATTAAGGATTTTTCAAGTTTCTAATAAAGAAGAAAAACAAAAATGAATTAATCTTTTTGACACTTCATATTATTTTTCAGAACTTTTATTTATATACATGCATACTTACGGAAATAAATACATACGTATGGTATCTATGTAGATTTGTTATGCACAATTTTAAACGATACACCTGGAGGCAGGTAATTTTGTTATTAATATCGCGTAAATATCGGAATACCAAAATATAATGTTCGAAGGATATCGTGGTAATATCCGATTAGTAGTAGCTCGATACGCTGCGGTCGAATGGCGCATATCCGAAACGCGTATCATCAGAATATTCCAATAGTAAATTATTCCTACACTGACAGCTCCACTACATGATCGCTTGCCACCGAATCGGCTCAATTGTCCTCTGTATAAATTGATCGTCCCTAGTTATGTATAAGCGTGATCGTTACAAAAACGAAAACAACAACAACGTTTCTATGATATTGATTATATTTCAACAAAATTTTTTAAATATCATCAATCGTTATTTAACGCTAGGTATGTATATTTAGGAGGAAAAGGAAGAAAATAAAACGGACAAACAAAAATACCAATGTATTATCGGTTACTTATGAAACTTTAAGAAGAGTTAGGAATAGAAAATGGGTGGATCGTAGACCAGGTACAAGCGGGAACTTCGAGTATCATGGATGAATTTCTCGTTTCGAATATTCTCTCGTATGTAGAGTCATACAAATGAATTCAGAGATATATATGTTCGTAACGGGTGAAGGGAGGATTCGAGAGTGTCATCGTCGGTCTCCGTTTGGAATTTATCGTTTCGCATTAATATGTAGACTTTGAGAGAGACGGAGAGAGAGGGAGAGAGAGAGAAAGACAGAGAGAGGGGGAGCGAGAGAGAGAGAGAGAGAGAGAGAGATAGGTAGATAGGTAGATAAAGAGAGATAAATAGAGAGATAGAGAAAAAGAGAGAGACGAACAAAGGATCTCTGTACGTTCAAAACATTAATGGTTTCGAGTTTCATTTCATCATTTTTTGTTGCTTTTATTTTGCTGTGCGTTGTGTATTTTTTTGTTTTTTTATCTTACCTTTTGTTTTTCTTTTTTTTCTTTTTTTTGTTGATCCAGCGAATATTTTCGCCTTTGAAAATCACCTTGAAGTTCGCTTTCGACTCTAGTTTACAAAAGCTATCGCGACGATCGACCCGTGCGTTACACGAAGCTAGTATTTTTTGCGATCTCGTGGAATAGCTTCGCTACCGAGAACTCGTTGTGTGCAAAGGGAATGAGAGAGAGAGAGAGAGAAAGAGAGAGAGAGTCAGAGGGAGAGAGAGAGAGAGAGAGAGAGAGTGAGAGAGAGAGAGAGAGAGAGAGAGAGAGGAGTGATTTAAAATAGCGAAAGCCGTCCTGGATACGCCGCGAAAAGAAGTTCTACGTACGAAAACAATTTTTCTTCTTTTTCTTTTTTTCCGCTTTTTCTTTTTTTTTATTTTTCTTTTTTTTTCTTTTTCTTCATTTTTCCACCTCCTCCATCTACACCCCCCTTCTTTTTTGATTCGGTTTTTCATTCTTTTCTTCTATTTCTTGGCCAATTTCAACGTAACCGCGGCGCGGAAATTATGTGGGATTTAAATGACCTACTATACGTCGTCTCGAAGGAATGAAATTAAATTCAGTGAATAGATCGACCGATTTATCTCCCAAGTTAGGCATCAGGTTTTTTAATCAGTTGCGAAAGAACGATTAAAAAAAAAAAATAAAAAGAAAAAACATGAAAAAGGAAAAATATCGTTTTGTTTCGTTCGAGTTTTCGACTTGGTTTTTTTTTCGGGAGGAAAAATGGAGGAAACGCCATGTTGTCCCGAGACGCCATCTTGTCATTGGGTTCGAAATATCTCTGATAATGTTCTTTGACTTTGCAACGATGAGGGAATAAACGAATGTCGTCCTCTCTCTCTTTCTTTCTTATTTTTCTTTTTTCTCCTCGAATGAATTGAAATGTATATATATATATATATATATATATATATATATATATATATATATATATACATATATACACATAAAAGCGTTTCTAATCTTGGTATTGATAATTTAACCGCATGAAAATCCACATCCATGTAATCGAGATCGTACACTTCAAAGTTTTTGCCTCCTCTCTTGTGGACAAGAAGAAAAATAGAATCTGCGATGGTGGATAGCGTCGCGATGCGGTCGAGCTTTAAACAACGAGCTTTTCGGTAGAAAGCTATGCTCGTTCAGCAAGGAAGATAGCATCGATGGATGGTTGAGAGATGGTGCCTCGGCATAAAGCCTCGCAACGAAATATATTCGCGAACGCGAGCGTTTTCAAGCGGTGATGCCGTTCTAGTCACGATCGAGGGTTGAGGGGTTGCGGTGATGCTTGTGGTGCGAGAGGGAGAGGGAGAAAGAGAGAGAGAGGGGGATGAGTGGGCGTAGATTCACGGACGATTAGCTATATCTCACTTTTCGACAGTCGTCGATTGAAATACCGACGCTAGCCTGAATAGACAGAGAAGTGGGGTAGGGGTGTATGGTGGTGAGATGTGGTATTCAGAGGGGTGCGTGTGTTCAATCGTTCTTTCTCTCTCTCTCTCTCTCTCTCTCTCTTTCTCCGTGTATATATATATATATATATATACATATATATACCTATATATAATATATATGTATATGTGTATATGACTCTCTGTACACAGTCGAAGAGAGAAGTCGTAGCTCCGAGCGAAGTACCTCGTAGTCGCTGAGATTCGTCGCCATTTGCATCGATCCCGCATCTCCGGCTATAAATGCATTTCAACCGACAGGTCGAGAAGCAGATCTATTTGCTATTTTGCGATTAATACTTCTCACGTCAATCTCTCGATCGCTTTAAATTCTCCTATAAACTTCGAGCTTCGAACAAACGATGTGGTTATTCTCCCGATAATTTTTGCTAATAACTATGACGTAGATTTGATACGTTGTATAGAATAAAATACTCGCTAAATCAGCCAATAGAATTTATAGATCTTGAACAACGCTAATAACTATATACTTTATATCTCAAAAACGATGACAAAATGGAGAGATTTCTTTGATATTGTAACTGTTGAAGTAGATTTTTATAAATGAAACTAAACAATATTTGGATTTAAAATTTTGGTTTCTTTAAAACATGAAAATACTTTTACGCTTACAATTTTATCCTCGTATCATTTTTTATACTCAAATTAGACAAAGAGCGGAGACAATATGTTAGCACAATTAGTGTCATTATTTTTCGTTTGTAAAATATAAGTGATATTCATAGTAATATTGATGCATGGAAACAATAGACGTAATTGCGAATCAGAATGGTTAATGCTACCTCATTGAATTATTCTTTTGGTCTCTCTTTCTCTCTCTAAAAAAAGAGAAGCGAGGGAGGGAGGGAGGGAGAGAGAGAGAGAGAGAAAGAGAAACAGAGAGTATGGCATTGTCGTTATTTCAAGCATGTTCTGTGTTTTATCGGTCTGTGACTTAGAACAATCATATAAGCATCTTCATATGTACGTATCTGCACAGTTTAGCAATGGACGTTCTCTAAACCGCATGCATTTTCCACTTTATACTCCTAGCGCACGGTGCAAGGTTCATCTAATGCATTGGAAATAGCGTTAAATTCGAGTGAACGTGGGGTAGTTTTTTTATCAAAATGTGCTCGAAGAACGGGATACAACGTAGGTAACTATTCGTGTAGAGAAAGAGAGATACCAACAAACTAAAAGCTATAGATCATGATAAAGTTAGGAAATTCGTGACAATTCCTCTTGTTGTACGATTAGCAAGCAGTGCGATACCTATGTATGTATCCTCTCTATTCTCGTCAGTTCGAAGAGACAATCTTTTTTTTTCTGGCTATCAGGAACAATTTCAGTGTTCTGGACTATCGCTAACGAATAATAAAAAAAGTGTCGCATAAAGCGAGCGACTCTCTCATCGTTGTGTCGTAAAAGCATCAAAAGTGCGATACTCGTATCGATATTTTTCTCTCTCTCTCTCTCTCTCTCTCTCTCTCTCTCTCTGTCTCTCTCTCTGTCTCTGTCTCTACCGAGAATGTCATAAACGGGACAAGTTAAGCTCGTCGCCTGTTATATTAACGTTGAGTTAATTCGTCAGAGGAATGACGGGTTCGCCCGTAAAAGATCGTAAATAAAAATCGTTCGAGCGTTGTTGACTATATGCGTCCTGTTCGTTGAACGAAGAAAGCAAACATCGAATTTCGTTTTGTAT
>NC_060959.1:3887762-3902762 GCF_910589235.1 Vespa crabro | reverse complement strand
GTGAACACGACGTGCCATCTCGATAAGAAAGTATCCGCTAAGAGACTTCGCCCTGTTTACATCGATCTCATGCCGTTCTGTGATAGAAAGACTTCCTAGATCATTCTGAAAGAGTGGATAGTAAAGGACAGACCGCGATACAATTCATCGTGAGCAACGAAAACGATAAAAGCGTACCGATGTGGAAGCGTATGAGTTAGCAAGTAGATATGACAGGTACACACAAAATCTATATTGTGTGAGTCATCTAATGTTTCTACTAGAAATATCTTTCTTACTTTTAAGGAATAGGGCGGAAGGAAAGATCTGAACTACAGTGTCGTTTTATACCGAAGGTAAATAATATATCATAGAATGGGGATCACACTTTTCTGTCATGTATTTTCCTTATGCTTTAAAAAATCACTTTTAGTATTTGAAAAGTATTCTAGACAGAGACTGCCATAAGATAGATCGGCATACTTTTCTTTCTTCTCCTCTCTTCCCCTCTTCCCCATACACACTTTTCTTCGTATTTATCATGATATTTACTTAGGAATATCTTTTATATTGATAATAGAAAAATATTATTTAAACGTTTCCCTACGAGGCGAATTGTCGATTGCTGGTATGCAATCCGTTTTATGGTATAATTAAATCCTGTGTTAATCTTATCATTTTACCGCAGATTTTTAACATCTAACAATTTTATCCGTAATTATGTGAAATTAATATAGAACGAATTATAAATGAACGTATTAGGTCAAAAGAGTCATTCGTTGACTATGAGAATATTAATATATATATATATGATTATACATCTACATTCATTTACAAACGTAGTTATACAACGTGTTAAAACTTTTAATTCCATGATTTCGAATATTTGCCGGTTAATCAACTTTACATTTAATATAGAACGAATGTTCAAAGTTGAGGGTTGATTATAGTCAGAGTTTAGTAAAGAAAAGGTTAATATTAACGATCAAACCGTGTTTCATTATCGGTTCTCGTCCTATATCAAAGTCAAATAACGCTTTGCAATGATCGGAGTATTAGGATCTATGAACGACCATTTGGAAACACCGTATGCATTGTTGATATCCCTTCTCTCTCCCTCTCTATCTTTTTTTTATGTTCTTTTTTGTTTATTAAAACGTTGAATGCTATAGTAGTTACAGGTTACCAGGACTGAATTTATTTGTAACGCTGTAGAGACCATCAGTATACGGCGATTCTAAGATCAATAAAAACACATAATTGAAGTAAATATCAATATTTATAAATTTTTTGATACTATCATCGTTACTATACAATAATGTGAAGACCCCCAAATGAGATAAATTCATTAAACATGATTATACACTTCAATTTATCTGTTGTAGGTAATATTTTAAAATAATATATATATATCGTAGAGTGAATCTGCTTGCACGTTGGTGCTCTGTATCAATCATATAATATTAGTACGGCATTCAACGTGTTAAACGATGAAATAACAAATTTATTTATCGTTCTGCGTCTGATAATAATTAATTACGATATTACGGATTGATTATAATCGTAATGAATAGAAGAAGATTATTGTTATTGTCGTTGTTGTTCGGTTAACCTATTTTCGATAAAAAGAAAGAAAGAAAGAAAGAAGGAAATGGCTAAGAACGGCGGAAATATTCATATGTAATGTGGAATAATACAAATCTAAATAGGAGTTGCCGATTGGATGGATAGCAAGGCTTAATGATCTCATCACTGAAAATTATGAATTATTCCTATCGCCCTTCTACTATGTATCTCCCATTGGGCTGTTCTGTTTACATACATTTCTGTTTCCCTTTCCCCATCCCTATCATTCCCCCAATCCTTCTCTCCTTCCCATTCTCTCTCCATTCCACCCTTTCCCCCATGTACCCTTTATCTCGTAGCACTGCTGTTCTTGTTTGCCGTAGTTTGCGTTCAGAATTTGCTTACAGAGACGGTAGTAGGCATAAAGACAAACAGGATCGGTAGGGACGTTCTAGTAGGTCCTCCTTTAGGTTCGTAATGATTTTATAGGCTAACATCGAAACGGTCTCGTTACAAAGAACTCTTAGGATTATCCGATGGATATGTCGATCTTTCTGCGGACTATTATAAGGATTGAGAATTCAATAATCGTTTTCGATATGATCGCGTATAATCGAAAAATTCAATAATCTATTTTTTTTCTTTTTTCTTTCTTCTTTCTTTCTCTTTTTCTTTTTTTCGAAAAATATAATAAAAATATATTTGTATAGTCTCTTTTTTTTTTTATAAAACGTTTTAAACCCTTATTTTTTACAAGAATGAGACCGATTTATATTGCTTCCGATACTTCGAACGAATGATCTTCCTTGTTTTCTTCTTTCTTTCTTTTTTGTTTTGTTTTGTTTTCTTCGTTTATTCCGAGTAAAAAAGTGAAATAGAAAATTTTGTTGGGAAAAATTAAATAACATTTATTTGTATTTTCTTTCTCTCTCTCTCTCTCTCTCTCTCTCTCTCTCTCTCTCTCTCTCTATCGTTTTAATCGTCATCGTTGTCGAAAACGTTCATAAAATTAATGATCACCTGCCACCCCCACGTGTCCCACCCTTTAACAAACATATACCATTTTGGCGATTCGCACGCGCAACAAGAGCTAGCTTTATTAAAGTGAAAGAATGAAAAAAAAAAAGAAAAAGAGAAAAAAGAAAACTCCTATCGTAGAAAATTATTTATCGTTTATAAATCATTAGGATAATGTTCCTGGGCGGTTAAGTAAACGTACGAACGAATGAACGAACGAACCGATTAAAAGGAAATAAAGGTATGGTGAGCTTTTACTCTCGCGCGAAACAATGCGATCTATTGTTTGAATTTTACGTGTGAGGAGGGTATATTCGACGAAGAACAATGTTCGTATGCATCAAGGAGAAATATGCATACTGTGTGTGAGTACATGTGTATGTATTATATATTATACATATATATATATATATGTATGTGTATGTATATATATGTACATATACAATGAGAGAATGGCTCGTTGAACATCTAATATACACTTATAAATGCGTCTCTTTGATTCATTAAGTTCACTTTGATGAATATTATATGGCAATAATAGGGAGTAGTGAGGAGAAGGAGGAGGACGTCTGCCAGTTTTTTCTTCTTTTTTTTATTTATCTTTTTCTTTTCAAAATTATCTTTTTCCTCTCCATGAAAATTCTATTACGTTTGTACGATTTTCGAATAAAAAGTATACGGGTTCTCGCTTCTTTTTTCTTTTTTTGTTGGCCTAATACAATACCATTTAATATTGATCGCTTGAACATAGGAATTTAAGAAATACATAGAATGTTTGCAACTATCGTCATAGGATAAAACATTATTGCTTCTGATCGTATGTATGTATACATATATACGTTTTCATGTACGTACTTATGTATGAATATATGCATGTATTACATAAATCTAAACGCATACGTCGATATTCCGTAGCAACAACGATTTCAACACTTGTTACACATTAGGCGATAACGAGGGCCAAATTCAACGCATACCTCTTGCAAATTTTCAATGCCGTCGATCGGTGAATAACCATCGACGTTGGTGGCAGCTCGTACTCGCTTTTGATTGCCGGATGGAATTCAGTTTTGGAAGTTAAAGCATTTAAAGAGTAGCGTAAGGAACTTTCAAACGTATGCAACGCGTTAGGAACTTTCTAAGGCACTCCGAGTTTCGAGAAAGAGACAGAGGGATAGATAGATAGATAGATAGATAGATAGAGAGAGAGAGAGAGAGAGAGAGAGAGAGAGAAATAGAGAGAGAGAGAGAGAGAAAGAAAGAGAAAGAGAGAAAGAATCTTCGCAGCATTCTCGAACAGTGACGTAAATCTTTCTTGAACTTCCTCGAGCTCGACAGATGCAACAAATTATCGTTCGATCTTTTCGCTTACGATGGCACTTTTTTATTGTGTACGTATGTACCTGTGTATATGTATGTGTAGATATATGTCTCCCTGTGTTTGTTAACGGTACGTTAGAATCTCTGCAAGTACTGGCAAAGCTCGATTTTCCAAGTTCTCGGGTTTCCTTCCGTGAAGAGGATTCGTTGAATTTCGAAGAGTACAATCGCAAGCGAGTGATCTTATAGTATCAATGATAAAGGATGATCAATACCGATCCTTTTTAAACATTTGAAAATTTGTGCTATCTTGTGTTTAGCCATTCGCAATTTCAAATGAGATCGTTCTTCCTTCTGTCTCGAGAATAAAAAGATAGTAAAAGGGTGGAATAATGAAACATTTGTTATTTTATAATCATAAAAGAATTTGCTTTTTGCATTGTATAGAATTAAAAGTTATTTCAAACTTTTCAAAAGAATCGAATGGATGATCGACTCAATTACTTTTTTTTCTTGCTTTCTTTTTGCTTTTCTCTCTCTCTCTCCCTCTTTTTTCTGTTTTACGTCTTTTTCTCAACCAGAGTTTCGTGAGCCAAACTTTTGAAAAATAATCTAATTCTTTTCCTCTCACTTTTTTTTTTCTTATCTTTTCTTTTTATTTCCTTTCTTTTCTCTTCTGTTCTTCTCTTTTTTTTTCTTTTTCTTTGTAAAATTACAATATCGATCGTTCTGTTGATTTTCAAAGTACGGAACCGATCGAGAGCACGGATATTCTCGGGCAATCAGAGTACCATAGTAATCTAGATTCTACGCTATTACGAGCATCGCATAATCATCTAACAACATAGAATCCTACGCGACGATTCGAATACGTAAACAATAGGAACAGACGATATCCCGATATCACGTTGGAAACCACGACAAAACGGAAACTCATGTGCTGGTTGTGCACGCACGAGCGCCAGTGCTTCGCAAACTATTGAGGGATGCTCGAATATACGAGTAGTGCTCGCTAACGTTTTCGCAAAAAAAGATCGACGGTGTGAGGACCGATACATAGGTGCGATTTTAAAATCAGCTCTGAAGGATCGATCGAACGAAATGAAGAGAGGGAGGGAAAGACAGAGAAAGAGAGAGAGAGAGAGAGAGAGAGAGAGAGAGAAAAAGAGAACGAGAGAGAAGGTGGAAGAAAAAAATAAAGAAGAAAAAGAGAGGGAGAAAGAAAAAAGAAAAGAAAAAAAGAGATAGAAGATATATATATATATATATATATATATATACATAGAGAGAGAGAGAGAGAGAGAGAGAGAGAGAGAGAGAGAGAGAGAGAGAGAGAGAGAGAGAGAGAGAGAGAGAGAGAGAAGGTGGAAGAAAAAAAAAATAAAGAAGAAAAAAAGAGGGAGAAAGAAAACAGCAAAGAAGAAAAAGAGAAAGAAAGAGAGGGACAGGGAGAGAGAGAGAGAGAGAGAGAGAGAGAGAGAGAGAGAGAGAGACACTGAAAGAGGATCTATTTTGTATGTTTTTTTTCTTGATTCTTTTTATTTCTTCCCCTTTTAACGATCTCTCTTACATAGGAATGTAAAAGCAGAAAAAAAGTGAACGAGAGGAGCAGAAAAAGAGAGTGAATTAAGAGAAATGAAAATGAGAAAGAGGAAAAGAAAGTGAAAAAGAAATGGAGAGATAGTTGAGAAACGAGGAGATACTTTCATGGATATATTTATTTATATACATGACAATGTTAAACAATAATCGTAAAATTAATTAACAAAGTATAAATGAAAATTAATTGTAATAGAAAAAAAATGCGTTAAATACAATAAAACATATAAATAATGTTAAACATACATGATAGGGCATATTAAATAATAAAAAAAATAAACGAGATAGTAAGAGAGAGAGAGAGAGAGAGAGAGAGAAAAAGAGAGAGAACGAAGAAATAGAATATATAAATAAATAATAACAATTATTTACCTCCATGACAATGTTGTATAATAATTTCAAAATGAATACAAAAATACAAATAAAAATTCAATTCGTATGAAAAAAGAAAAATAATGTATTAGATGATAGGAGGTGCAAATAATGTTAAACATAATTAATAAGAGAGATAGTAGATACTAAGGGAAGTAATTGCTAGAGAGAAAGAGAGAGAAAGAGAGAGGAAAGAGGAGAAGTAGACGAAAGAAAAAGAAAGAAACAAGAAAAGTGAAAGAAAAAAACGAGAAAAATAAAAAAGAAGAAGCACGAAAAGGGTGGAAAAAGGAAAGGTAAGCGTCCTTTCGTAAGGGTAGGTTCGAGCGAACTCATCGAGCGAGAACACGGCAAACCGGAATAGGAACAGGTACATGGCTCGGTTCGATGTTGATCGTAGCTCGACCTCGGGCGAACGAACGAAAGAGAAATAGAGAGAGAGAGAGAGAGAGAGAGAGAGAGAGAGAGAGAGAGAGAGAGAGAAAAGAGAAACAGAGAGAGGGAGAAGAGGGAGAGATAGAGAGAGAGAAGGGATAGAAGTTGAAGAGGGTGGGGGGAATGGAAAGGCAGAATATAACGGGGGTTGGAAGAGGTGTTGTCGTGGAGGGGTGGTGTTGTAGCGTTAGTGCCGTACGCCGATACTTGAGCACCTTGGATCACCTAGAATGACTCTAAAAGTCTCTCCCAAATGCCCTAACGCTCGTTCTAAGATTCGAAAGTGATAAAAATGAACAAACAGTAGTAAGAAAAAGATAGGGGAAGAGGATAAAAAATAGAAAAGTAAAAAGAGGGGGGAAAAGAAAGAATGGAGATTTTCTAGCGGCCACTTACGTCACGGCCAACTCTTGTAAACTATACGTTATTATGGGATACAACGATTCTCTTGGTTGTCTCGTGCTTTTAAAGTCCGTCCATGTAACTTCTTCTTTCTTTCTTGAACTCTTAGACTTTACATTTTTCTATATTCTTCTCTTTTTCTTTGGGGAAGGGGTGGAGGGAGAAGTCTTCTCTTTTTCTTTAGGGAAGGGGTGGAGGGTGAAGTCTTCTCTTTTTTCTTTATTTCTGTTTTCTTTTTTTTTTCTTTTTTTTTTACATTTACACCATGGATAATAGCTTCTCCCACTTTCTCTCTTTTCCTCTTTATCTTTATCTTTCTTTATCTTTCTTTCTCTATCTCTCTTTCTTTTCCTCTTTATCTTTATCTTTCTTTATCTCTCTCTCTCTCTCTCTCTCTCTCTCTCTCTCTCTCTCTCTCTCTCTCTCTCTATCTTTCTCTCTATGAAAACTATCGAAGATATGATATACCAAGGTAATGAATTTTACGAGAGATGATTCACGCTGTAATGTCGATATCAATCGTCCTAGGATTGCGTCGTTGTAGTAGGATTACGGGTCACACGAACAAAATCTGATCTGTGACTCCCCGTCTGTTATGATAATCCATCGGTACGTTTTGTAATTACATTATCATCGAATGCAGGCGCATCGTTTTATCGTTTTCATCGAGACTCCTCTGACTGGGTACGATACATTGAACATGTACTTTTTTTTTCTTTTTATTTTGTTGACATTTATAGCTTACTTCTCCTATCCTGAAATTAGCAACATCGATACTTTCAAATAATTTTCTTTTAATTTCAATAATTATTAACCTTTTCCTTTTATGAAGAATAAATATTAATTAAGTTCTTACTTGTCATAAGATTTTTATCGAAAAGAAACGAAACAAAAAATAGAAAAAAGAAATAAAACAAAAAGAAAGAGAAATTAGTACACGTTGCAATAGTAAACGGAAAATGTTAAAGAAAGAATATGTACTACATTATTGTATCTTGCAAGGAACGATAAAATGTAAACGTTAGGTGGTTTAACGAAAATCTGCGTCAAAGCTTTGAGGCTACTGAAACATGTACATTTTTCAGTAAGCGAGCAAAAGAGAGAGAGAGAGAGAGAGAGAAAGAGAAAAAGAGTACAACTCTCATCGTTCATGCGACTTTTCGTCGTTTCCAGCGCGCCATTAGCTTCACTTTTGAATCGTTCATGAAATCTGTATGCGTTACATTACGATCGAGATACGTGAGATACGTGAGAGAGTGAGAGATATTGAGAAAAAGAGAGAAAGAGAGAGAGAGAGAGAGAGAGAAACCGATAGAAAGCACGGCTTCGTGTGCTCCATCGTAAAAATGGATTTTGCACCGCTGGACGTGTTCCTACCCCTTTTCTAACATTATGCCGAAAATGTAATATCTAATGCGCGATAAATCGTACGACTTTTAACATTTATCACTGTGACATCTCAACGATCCAGCAGCCTGCATTTTCAGGAAAAACGAAGGTTCGGCTTTCTTTTATATATTTTTTTTTTATTCTCTTTTCTTTCCTTCTTTTTCCTCTTTTTATTTTCCCTATAAAAAAAAGAAAAATAAAAAATCATGAAAATCGAATACGTAGTGAAAATCAAATACGAATAGTAGTGATCTTTTATTTTTTTTTTTATTTATTTATTTTTGCTTTCCTTCTTTCACGTCATTCACCGTCTCTTAAGATAATCATTATTTTTTTTTTTTGCTCTGTCCTTATCGTTAACATTTTTTGATCGAAGGAAAAAAATTTTAAACAAAATTTATATTTCCTTACTTATTTTCATTGTTACTATTATTATTATTATTATTATTATTATTATTATTATTATTATTATTATTATTATTATTATTATTATTATTTTCGTTATAATTATCGTTATGATTATTATCATTATCATTATTATTATTATTATTATTATTATTATTATTATTATTATTGTTATTATTATTATTATTATTATTATTATTATTATTATTATTATTATTATTATTATTATTATTATTATTATTATTATTATTATTATTATTATTACCTCGAAAATCGTTGACCCATTGCTGTCGTATCGAGTGTTCGTTTGGACAGATGAAACGTCGATACTTCCATCTTCTGAAGATTTCTTCTCAACATTTGCTTCGTCTCTCTCCCTCTCTCTCTCTCTTTTTCTCTTTCTCTCTCTCATTCTCTTTTTTTTCGAGATATCCGTAGATCCGTCGATGAGATTTTTGCCTCGATCGATATTTCGTTAAAAAGAGAAAAGTATCGTGAACGTTAACCGTACGAAGAGCTGCCCTTCGAAAGGGCTTTCGTGACGGAATCGTTAACAACCGGCTACTATACTGAAGCTTTCTCTCTCAAACATATACATACATAAACACACACACATAGATATTTGGGTGCGTGTTCTTTACTGAGCTATCGATTTCTCTGATATATCTAAAAAAGAAAGTGGGTCAAATTAGTGTTTCCTTCGGATAGTCTGGGTATTCATTTATAGAGCTCGAGTGCTATACCTGGTAATACGTACTCCGTCGTAGTAAAAACTATGGGGTGGAGATAGGGAGGGAAGAGGATGGGTTGGGAGGGATGGTAACGTTAATTCGAGTCAATTCGTTTTAAGAAATGAAACTCCGTCGTCGCCGGTCGAATCTAATCGCAATTAGCAAGGGCTTCGTCCATTTCTGCTTGCACCTTCCTTTTTCTTTTTTTTTCTTTCTTCCTTCCTTCTTTTCTTTCTTTCTTTTTTCTTTTTTATCTTTTCTTTTCTTTTTCTGCTCTTTTCTCTTTATTCCTCTTCATCCCCTCTTCATGTCCTCATGTAATATGTATTAACGTGAATTTACGATTAACGCAAGTTCGCTAATCCGTAGGGAGTCAATCGTAGATCCGATTCAAACGACTTGGCGTCGTGTAATATCGTCTTTGAGAGTTAGACAGTACTGAAGTTTCGAGTAGCTACGTCTATTTTATGGGAGTTAGCCACTCGGTTAAGATGATCGTACCAACCGAGTGTAGCACTTTCGTAGTTAAAGCCTTCGTGGTATTAATATCAAAGCTTTGTATTCATAACCGAATGATAGAATTACGTTCCGTGCGAATGCATGTTAAGAGGATGATGAATGTCTTATTCCGAGGAAAATATTATTTTATCATGAGACTACGTGTAACATATGTTACATATGTATTGTAGATATGTATATGGCTAGGATTAACATATTAAATGTTTTAATTCAAAATGGATAGATAGGTAGTTCGTTTAAATGATTAATATTTTTAACATGAGCGACAACGTAATTAAATGAGAGAGTATATATATGTATATATCTTTTAATAATAAAAAATCACTGTGTCTCTTCTTTTACAAACTGTAAGATTAATGTGAAAAATCTTAGAAATATTTTCAAGATAATTGTCGTCGTTGTTGTAGTCATTGTCGTTCTCGTTAGTATGAGTCAATGTGTTACAAAGGGACAAAATTCGAGGATGTTCGATTGTTCAACTTGATCGTCTAAATGCGCGAACGTTTAGTAGACTAAACAGGTTTAGAGATTCGAGTAAAACAGCAACTGATGACTGACGACTGACGATTGACGACTGAGGACCGACGACGACTGTTACTGCTTTTGCTGCTTCTATTTCTGCCAATTTTAAAAAGAAAAAGAAAATGAAGAATGAAAGTAGGATAAATTTTCTCATGGTGCACGAAATTCACTGTCATTATCTTTTCGTATTCGACTTGAATCCAAAACCTTCTCTCTTTCCTCTCTTCCCTTTCTTTATCTTTATCTTCTAGGTAACGCGTTTGCGTCGTACGAATCACAAACGATAAATCACGAAACGACGTGGACGTCGTTCTCTCATTCATCTCGTTCTCGCGTCCGAACGACAGGAAGGATTTTTGTGGATTTTCTCGACATCGTCATCGGTCAATTTTTCTGCGTTTCTTGATGTGTTCGCGTTGGAAAGAAGGAAAAAGCTTCTCTATCTCTATTTCTCTTATTTTCTCTCTTTCTCTCTTTCTTTCTCTCTCTTTCTTTTTTTCTCTCTCTCTCTCTATTTCTTAACACAGAAAGGATAATGCAAAAAATTTTACGTTACTTTATATATTTCTTTATACTTTTATAAAAATTATTTCTATTTAAGATCTCTCGTTATAAAATCATATATATATATATATATATATATATATATATATATATATGTATATATATATGTATAAAATATATATAATAATATATATGATAAAATTATATATATATGTATATGTACATGTATAGATCCGTTCATTTATCTATGATCATAAAATTATCTCCGAAGAATTACTTATTTATCGATAGGTTAAATGATGAATATTTGATATATTCGTATATATTAATGTTAATTACATTTCTTCGGAATAAATCTTTCATAATATTTTTGCAAATATTAATATGTTAAACTTTAAATATTGCAAAGTAGGAAAAGGATGACTCATGCCAATTAAAATATAAAACGGCTCATTTATTTTTTTATACTCATTAACATGTTTTTTTTATATGTATGTGTGTCTGTGTATGCGTGTGTGCGCGCGATTTTTCTTTTTCTTCTCTTCTTTTATCCACTATATATTCATAATGCATATGTATTTACCGTACACTTGTATTTTTATATTTACTTATACATGTCTATACACAAGTATTACTGTTTAGGTTTGCATTATTTAATTTAAACGGAACACACCTACTCCAGATTTACATCTACCACCTTCACATTCATTTTTCCCTTTATCATTTGTCAAAATGTTCTTTCTCTCTTTTGGTATGTACGGCCGACGTACGGGCATTAAAATATGTACGTTAGCATGAGTTATGAACTATAGTCATTAGTTATAACTTTTTATTTACCGATTTTGAAAGGGTGAAAGAGAGGGAGGGTATGAGAGAAGAAAAATGTTTATTTACCGTTTACAAAATATTTGACTTCGAGTTGAAAGTCATTAAAAAAGCAAAAAACAAAAAAGAAAAGAAAAAGAAGAAATTACATTTCTTTTATGCGATTTCGTTTACATTGAAACATATCATTTCAATGTTTCTATTAAAATAAATTATTTCATTCGAATGATGATCATTGATTACATCCTGTATATATGTGTTCATCTGATTGGAACGCTCATTATATTCATTATTAGATAACATTAATGTATGTATGTTTTAATAAGGAAAAAACGATAAACGTGGATTATTCGTCTTTTCTTCCTTTCTCTCTTTCTCTCTCTCTCTCTCTCTCTTTCTTTTTTATTTACAGTTCCGTTTGAAAAATATAAACGCGACCGTTTAAAAAGCGAGTCGTTGAAGAGGTCGGTTACTGCGCGCACGATGTTTGCCCTATCAATATTTATCCTTCATTTTCGCCTTTATTCGTTCGTATAGAAAACATAGACAGCATGTATGAGGAGTAGTAGCAACAGAGAGAAAGAGAGAGAGAGAGAGAGAGAGAGAGAGAGAAAAGAAGGAGAACGAGAAATTGGTGTTCACTTGTCGTCACGTCGATAGCTTTCTCGTATCTTGGGAATTATACAATATATAATGTATTATTTTTAAATCTGTCCTTGTTGTCTTTGTTATTTCGACTAAGATACTTTTTTACGTGATCAACGTAGAAATTTGAACAGAACGATCAATGAAAGATAAATAAAAAGATAGGATAATAAAAAGTGAAACTTTTAAACGTTATTCTCTACGACTCGATGTAGAAATGATTATTTAAGAAAAGTAAGACAAAAAAGAAAGAAAAGAAATAGAAAAGATAATAAATAACAGGATTTTATTATTTTCACTTTAGGATATATATGTACGTTTCGATCAATAAAGTAGTTTCCTATGTATGAGCTTCCACCAACGATTTTGATAACATAAGAATTAATCGATTTCCGTTCCGTCTCGTTATTAATAATCATTTTAACAACAAAATGAAGCAAAAATATAAAAGAACATAAAAATTATTATAAACACAGTTTACAAGACTGAATAAACTTGATGACCGATTTCATTAATTGGAGCAACTCTCTTGCTTGTTCTGAATTATATATATATATATATATAAATATATAAATATATAAATATGTAAATATATAAATATATAAGGAAGAAAATACATCAAGGGTGACCTTGAAACCGTAAGATTCTATCTTCGCAGTTGTTTTTGTTCGAGAGAGAGAGAGAGAGAGAGAGAGAGAGAGAGAAAGAGAGAAAACTGGGAAGAGGTGAAACGAAAGGCATATTTTCCGGTCGATCGAACAGGAGTTGAAAGGTAATGAAGAGGATGAGGAGGGATAGGTGAGAGAGAAGTAGAGGAGTGGATGTGATGGAAGGGTTTAGAATCGGTGTGTATCTTAAGTACAAAGATGTGCGACTCAATAGAAGTTGATTACGGTATGTCAATTATTTAGTGTATGTCCAAGTAAGAATCCGGCTATGTAGTGGTATAACTAATATGTGAGAAATAGAGACAGAGATAGAGAAAGAGACAGGGAGATAGAGAGAGAAAGAGAGAGAGAGAGAGAGAGATACAGAGATACAGAAATATAGAAATATAGGGAAAGATAAGAGAGAGAGAAAAAGAGAGAGAGAGAGAGAGAGAGAGAGAGAGAGAGAGAGAAAGAGAGCCTTACTGGTGAGAGCACTTGCAATCGATAATTCACGTTTCGTTTGACCCATGGTACTTTATTGTCTCGTAACGCTTCCTGTCGTTCGATCCCAACTAAATATATGCATGTACTTGTTTGTATGTATATTTTTATGTATATATATATATATATATATATATATATATATATATATATATACATATATACATTATGTATATGTACCTTTCTATGGCTCTTTTTTTCCTTCTTTCGTTTCTTTACTTTCGCTAAACCCCCACCAATCGTTGAATAAGTACGTAAACGAGGGGACGATCCTTTAATTGAGGGAACATTTAGATTCGGATTGATCAGAGGATTCTAGGCTCTCGTTAAGATCCTTTCCAATCAGGAAGAAAAAAGAGGAGGAGAGAGAGAGAGAGAGATCGATGGTTATAAACGAGAGAGATGGATAGATGGACGGATCGAAAAAAGTACGAACGAATTTATTCGCGGTATCGGCTATCGAACGATTACTTCGAGTTACTTCGAAATTATAACGAGAGAAAAGAGGAGACTTTTTCTTTTCTTTTTATTTTTTTCTGTTTCTTTTTTTTTTGTCTTTTCTTTCTTTTCCTTTTTCTTTTACGATACCCGATAACGAAAGGACGCACAGCGATCCTTTTTTATTTGTGTTTTACTTAACGATCAGAGTACTCGTAAATGTTATCGAGTGATTTTTGCGAAGATATTTATTAGGTGGTTGTTGCATAATTTCTATATATACGTTCGTACTTTTGAATTAAATTAATATCGATGTTACTTTGATAAAGAATTTATCGAATTTAACAATAATATATACGTAGAGAGTTATACCGATCAGTTATTGTTTTTATTATTATTATTGTTATTATTATTATTATCTATGACTTGTCTCATTTAACGAATGGCTCATCGATTACGAACATATTGTCATCGTTTTCAAAGAATTCTGACGCGTAGGAGTTATTAACGATGTATAGAACGTATCAATACGTCGTTGTTATGTGTATTACAGTAATTAATAAACATCGATTGCTAATTATTCATTAACGATTGTCGTCGCTGGTAACACGTATGCATATAGATCAAGTCTTGAAAATAAATCTTGATATATGTCATGTACGTTGTTTTCTCGTTTACATGAAAAAAAAAGATAAATAAAAAAAGAACAGAAAAAAGATCAAGAAACAAAAACAAAGAAAAAAGAACAAAATTTCGTTTCTATTCTAATGATTCGATTAACAACTAATTTTATCGAAGAATTAACATTTTTGTGTTGTTCGTTTATGTCATTGAAGTAAATATACATGTTTGTTTGTTGATGAATAAAATAGAGAAAACTAAAATTATTTCACCTTTAATTCGTTACACTCTATACCACGAAACGACGATCGTCAGGAGACTTGGTTGGGTGAGAAGGAAAAGGAAGAAAAAAAAAGAGAAATAAAAGCACGAAGAAAAAAAGAAAAAGAAGAAGGATGAAAAAAGGAAATAAAGAAAAAAAAGAAAAAGAAAAGAAAAGAAAAGAAAAGAAAAGAATGAAAAATAAAAAACGTTAAAAAAGAAAGTTTCACAAAATAGTAATTGAATTACTGTAAGCTCCCTCTTCTCTCATCGTGGGATTATGATTACAGTTAACGGAT
>NC_060959.1:3850262-3885262 GCF_910589235.1 Vespa crabro | reverse complement strand
TTACTCTTTTTTTTTGTAATACTTCAATAAGAATCGAAAACCTCTCTCTCTCTTTCTCTCTCTCTCTCTCTCTTTCTCTCTTGTCGATCAGTTAAGTGGTTTATTTCCTAAATGGAAATATGATATAATTTATATGTGAAAATTCCCGGCGTTTGAAATATATCGAACGAACAGTTTCCTTTTGAATCTACAGAGAATTTCATTTTTATCAATTATAAAGGGCAGTCGTCGATACGGAAAAGTGAAACAAATTTTTTACCTTTTTTCCTTCCCTTTATCTTTTTTTAATTTTATTTTTGTTTTTTTTTTTAATTATTTTTTACTCCCATTGAATTCATGTCACTTTTAAACAACAATGAAAATCATTTGTCATTAATGCTAATATAGTACATATAGTTTAAACGAAAGAAATTAACGTACGAACTCGTTAGTAGTTAAAAAAAAAAAGAATAATAATAAATTTCGCCACGAATTAACTGTTGGAAAAAAACGTTGGTTTTTGAAAAATGAAAATTCCTTTTTTATTTTTTTTTTCCAATTGAACCTCGTATCACTTTTAACAATAATGAAAATTATTTATTATTAAATCTACGTTATAGTTAAAAACGAAATAAACCAACGTGCGGATTAACGTCGGTGGGAAAAAAGAAAAAGAAAAAAAAACTTCGAACGTGAGTCAACACTCCTATCGATCGTTCGAAGGATCTTGTATAAAAAATGTTTTCGTCGGAGATCACACAAGGACACGTTCTTCGACGTTCGCTAACATAAACGTCCATTTGGTAAAAGCCTTAGATTTATTGTTTCAACTTTAAAACAGAATCTAAGAGTTGGAGTTCGGGGACGTTTCGTGATATCTCTAATTACGTTTGGTTTTCGTATCGAAATAAAAACGTCAACGTGATGACGATAGACTTGATAAAAAATTATATTAAGCCTTTGTGGTTGGTCTTCTTTTGAGGATCGTCACGAAGAGCTCGCGTAATTTGAATTTTCTCTTCACTATTTCTTTCTTTCTCTCTCTCTCTCTCTCTCTCTTTCTCTTTCTCTCTCTTTCTCTCTATCTATCTATCTATTTCTGTCCCTTTTGTAAAAACGTATAAATTTGCTTGATTCGAATTAAAAGAAAAATTATTTGATGAAATTTGTTCTTAGATTATAAGAAAACATAAAGACCGTAGTGGTACGAACGAATCAAAGCGATAATTTATTCGTATCTCGGGTAATATCGAAAGCATCGAATTAATGCTTTTCAAAGTGTCTTCGACAGAAACGGATAACATCTTGAAAAGAGAGACTACGATTAATCATTCGGTAATACTCGCTTTAAGGATCCCCGACCGAGACCCCATCGAACGACCATCCGTCGTTGGTTTCTATGAAAAAAAGAAGAAAAGGAAGAAGATGAAGAAGTAGAAGAAGAAGAAGAGAAAAGAAAGATAAAAAGAAAAGTAAAAAAAGAAGAGAAAAGAAACAGAAAGAAAGAAAGAGAAACAAGAACGACGAGAGCCCTGCCAAAATCCTTTAGCATCTATGAGAGAACGAGAGAAAGAGAGAGAAAGAGAGAGAGAGAGAAAGAGAAAGAGAGAAAGAGAGAATCGTGAGTTAGCAAAGTTCGATCGGTCAGACTTTGGTGGAAAAGAGGGAAAGATCGACGAAGGACTTTCGCGAATAAGCGAAATTCTTTGGGTAGGTTCGAAGAAACGTCGAAGACTCGCCCTTTCGAGTGGACGAGAGTGGTGCAACTGAAGGATAAGAAGAAAGAAAGATGGAGAATCGAATTTATCGTTGTAGATGACTGCTCTTTAAAGTAAAAGAAAATCCTAAGAATCGATGAAGTGTAGTAGCTAACTAATTAACGACAACGAACGAAGGTAGCTGATAACGTTAATGTAAATATGATGGAATGGTAGGGCACTATATAAAGCTATTAAACGTATAATTAAGGACCGATAAAAAATCCCGGAATTTATTCTGTCCATTTTTAGACATTGCAAATTATAGGAATATCGAATAAAAATGAATGTGAGGGTGGGGATGAGTGAAAAAGTTGGATTAAAACAGAAGCCATTTAGGAAGAAAATTTAATTGTGAGAGAGAAAGAGAGAAAGAGAGAGAGAGAAAGAGAGAGAGAGAGAAAAGAGAGCAAAATAGAGCGAGAAAGAGAGAGAGAGAGAGAAAGAAAAAGAGGCGAAACTGTTAGATAGAACAAATTACATGGTCATACATAGTAAGAAAAAAAACGAAAGAAAAAGAAAAAAAATCTAGAAAGAGAGAGAGAGAGAGAGAAAGAGAGAGAAAGAGAGAAAAGCCCAAAGAAAGAAGATACAACAAAAGACATGATGTGTAAGGTAATAAAATCAAATGAGAAATAAGACGAGAAAGAGGAAAGGAAGGAAGGAAGGAAGGAAGGAAGAGAGAAAGAAAGAAAGAAAGAAAGAAAAAAGAAAAAAGAAATAAAGAAAGAGAGCGAGCATGATAGAGAGAGAAAGAGAGAGAGAGAGAGAGAGAGAGAGACAGAGAGAGAGAGAGAGAGAAATAAAGAAATAAAGAAAGAAAGAAACTAAGAAAGAAAGATGAGTAAAGGAGATAGAAATGGAAAGTAGTGGTGGGGATACACGAAGGGGTGCGAATCGTGGTGGGTTCGGCACTGCGCGCCGCCTGAGCTTGAGAGAGAGAGAGAGGGGGGATGGTGGGGGATGGAGCAGCTAGGGTAGCCGGAGCTCGAGTGCGAGCCCGCGGTACCTACACGCCGGGTCTGGGTTTGGCCGGGTCGGGTGCTGCGCAGGCATAGCGGAGTGGAGCAAGAGCAAGAGCAGAAGCAGAGGCAGTGCCAGTGCCAGTGCCAGTGGTAGAGCCGAATCCAGAAAGAGAGCCAGTACCATCGGCAGCTGTAGTGGCGTCAAGAGTGAGCCGTGCACCAGCCACGCCGCTCTAAACGCATTCGCTGAATTACGAGTTGACGTTACGAATCGTTTCTCTTCGATTTAAGGAGATCTATGTGACAGATAGATAGATAGAGAGATAGAGTGAGATAGAGAGATAGAAAGAGGGAGAGGGATAGAGAGATAAAGCTAGAAAGAAGAAGAGAAAGAAGAAGTAGAAAGAAACAGAAAGAAAAGAAGAGAGAAGAGAGAGAAAGAGGAAGAGAGTGAGAGAGTGAGAGAGAGAGAGAGAGAGAGAGAGAGTTATATGTACATATAGACAGAGTTAAATATAGGAGTATAGACAAAGGATCAAAGCAGCGAGTACACGAGATATATCTCAACATCCAGCTCGCGAGGCACCCCTTGAACCACCCCCAAAGCGTTTCCCCTTTCGCTCCACCCCTCTTCGAGCCGACTCCTCGCTTTGGACTACCCTCCTTCTCTCCCCCAACTTTCCTTCCTTCCTTCCTGCCTGCCTGCTTGCTGCCTGCCTATCTATCTATCTATCTATCTATCTATCTATCTATCTATCTATCTATCTATCTATCTATCTATCTATCTATCTATCTATCTATCTACCTATCTATCTATCTATCTATCTATCTATCTATCTATCTATCTATCTATCTATCTATCTATCTATCTATCTATCTATCTATCTGTCTGTCTATCTATCTATCTATCTATCTATCTATCTATTTATCTATCTATCTATATATCTATCTATTTATCTATCTATCTATTTATCTATTTATCTATCTGGCTATCTATCTATCTATCTATCTCCCTCTCCCTTTATTTCTTTCTGATCCTTTCCTTTCAATCGTTTCCTAAGTTCCAAGTTTCATATCACATATATATAAATAATAACAAACTAAAGCGAACTTTGTTCGTCGTGTTCAATAGAGAATTAGAAATTGAGAGTGAAACGAAAAGTACTTATCATCGGGAATCGCTTTGTGAATGATTGTCGGATTGTTTTAATATTCTATCGAGGATAGATAGAACGAAGATAACCGAAGAGTGAGAAAACGAACATATCGTTATTATTATTTGTGATCTGTGCGGTTTTTTTATAAGTGTTTTCATATTATAACGTACAGTGGAACTTACATACACAAATGTGAGAACTGTGAGAAAAGCTTTTGACTTGTCGTTGTCCAGCAGGAAGATCAACAAAGTTGCATACCCGGTTGTCAAGCGAGTGCTAACTACTTCGGTGAACTATTCTATGACTGGTATTTGTATTTGTGGAGAATCTCCTGATACCTGATTGGTGGTGCGAACGTGGTTGGTACACATAAGCGAGGCGTTCAACGTGGCCGATCATTGGACATGTAAGTAAACTTGTTACTAGTTGATCGAAATTGATGTTAGGATGTCTTACAAGTTCAAATACTCGTTCTCGTACGCGTTAACGTACCGATCGTTAAACGAACAAAAGCGGGGTAGCCGTGGGGGGACAGGGGGGACAGAAGGAGGTAGAGGTGGTGGAAGAGGAAGAAGAGGAGGAGGAGGAGGAGGAGAAACGCTTTTGGCAAGCGTTAATTTTCACGTCGTCGCGAAACTTATTTTACGTTCTCGATCGATCGAATACGTTAGTCCGTAAGCTTTATATCAATGTTGTAAAAATCGATAATAATAGAATTCATAACGGAACGATTCTATCGCCTCGACCGGAAAAGATAAAATTCGGTTAAACCTCCGGTAGGACTGACCAATGAAATATCTTGATTCCAGATAGAGATAATGGATGCCGAATTTACATTTCGGAACTCACGGACGCGTGATTAGGATCGTCAAAATTAGTTAACGTCCGACGCTTCTGAATATTCGATTATCATACCTCTCGCGTTATTATCCGTAGAACTTATTGAATTAAGAAGAGGGAGGAGGATGGATGGATGGATGGATGGTTAGTTGGTTGGATGGATGGATGGATGGATGGATGGATGAAAGGAGCGATGAGAGGGGGAAGATGATATCCGTTTAATATCAACGTCTTCGTCCACCACCGGACGACAATTTTTCACGAAATAATTGCAAAAGAGGTTGACGTGCAAAGAGCCGTTATCCTAATCTAATTATCTAATTTAATCCAGCCTGTCTACTGTAGCACCCCCAACCCCTTTTCTCCTCCTCCTTTCACATCTACCTACCGACTAGCTTCGGTAGCAAGCTAGCTCTTAACTATTACCATTTGTAATTATCCTGTTAAGCATACACCTGGCTAATTTGTCTATTTTGCATACGTAAATGTTACAGTCTCTCAAGATCAAAGTATTTTTCAAAGGTATAATGACAAATACATTTTTTCACGGCGATACTAAATCTCGTTGATAATGTGGAAACGTACAAACGTTTATTAATATCTAGAGATGACGAACAAAAGAAAAGATATATGATAAATCCTTCTTCAATTGGTAAAGTAGGATAGAGTAAGATAGAATAGGATAGGATAGAATAGTATAGAGTAGGGTAGGTTACTACGTTACTACTTCTTTCGGAAAGAAAATCCGGTTGAAACCATTTCGTCAGGACGGAAGTGGACGAAGATCGATTTGTTTGGCGGATCCGACGTGGCACGATGCTGACGGGGTTAGAACACGCGAGTAAACATACTATAGGACGGATGGACGGGTTGTATTGCACGAGGCCAAGAGTTGCTTTCGTCGACTTTCTTCTTTCTAGAAGTTCTGTGTCTGTTTCTCTCTTACATACATACACACATACACACATTTTGTTTCTATCTTTCTGTTTCTCTCTCTCTCTCTCTCTTTCTATCTATCTATCTATCTATCTATCTATCTATCTCTATCTCTATATTTCTTTTTCTGTGCGTATCCGTGTGTGTGTGTGTGCGTGTAGAGGGTCGAAGAAGAAAGGTGCACGCGGGGTGGTTGCTGTCGGTGAGGTCGGGATTGGCTCCAGGGAAAGAGCTCGATGTAATCGGCCGAGTTTCCTCGAGCTCGAAAGTGCCGGGGAGATGCCAACGAAGAGGTGGAGGAAATGGTGCTAGTAGTTGTGGAGAGAAGGGTAGTGAAAGAGAGAAAGAAAGAAAGAAATGAAGAGAGAGGGAGATAGAGGGAGAGAGAGAGAGAGAGAGAGAGAGAGAGAGAGAGAGAGAGAAAGAGGTTCAGGGGATAGAGGTGGTAACAACGGTTTCGCGAGTTTTAAGTGTACGAGAGAGAGAGAGAGAGAGAGAGAGAGAGAGAGAGAGAGAGAGAGAGAGAGAGAGAGAAGGGAGTTTCGAGATTTCGAAACGCACCGTAAATCCGTCGCACTTGAACAAGCCTCCACGAACATCGGCCATGTATTATTTACTTCTACGTCCCTGTTCACTATTATAATAATCGCCTGTAATTTTCGCGCATTTCTTTATTTTTATCTAAAAGTTCGAAGAGATGGCAGCAATGGTAACGACGAGGACGATGACGAGGACGACAACGATGCTTGAACAAACGAACGAAATAAAATTTTCAAACAAATTATATTTTCGAGTATAAGATGGAGGGCGAGGAGATAGAGGTTGGACGTTAGGGTTTATTTTACTTTATGAATTTACTGTATTGTTAGAACTTATAAAGAGCTGTCGTAAAATGTAATAAAGAGAAATAAATAAGATGGAGAAGATTTATTCTTCTTTTCTTTCTTTTCTTTTTTCTTTTTTTTTGTCTCGATTCCAAGATAAAGAATTTATTGATTTTTAATCAATAAAATTATTGATTTTTTGTTTTTGTATATCGTTAAAAGATAATCGATTGATCCAAAGTTTTTATTTCATGATGTATAGTTAACGGTCTACTTTTTCTTTAGTTCTTTTTTCTCTCTCTCTCTCTCTTTTATTTTGTTTGTTTTTTCTTGGGATGGTATAAGGGAGAACGTCTCGAATACGTTTGTTTAAAAGCGTAAATATGACTTTGAGATACAAGTCTTGTTTCTCGACAGCAAACGATTTCTTCCACGTAAGATTTTTCAAAGATGTATACATACATACGTACATACATATATTATATTTTCATTAGATCAAGTACCCAAATGTAAAATGTATACCGTCAAATAGTTAAACAACAACGAAAGCGAATGTATTTGTTAGAAAAGTCTAAAAAGAAGAGAAAAAGAAATCCGCGCGGCTTGCGGTGACGATACATTTTCGAGAGCATAAATGGAGTGGGAAAGAGTAAAAAAATAAACAAAAAAATAAAAGTAAAAAATAAAAGAATAATTAAAAAAAACGAGAAAAATATATAAAACGCAAAAAAAGCAAAAGAGGAGTTGGTTGCTTTGACTTCAAAGTAGTAAAGTGTCTTTCTTCTTTCTCTTTGTCGCGTTCACCGATAAATTATTAGCTCGTAAAAGAAAAAAAAAAGCAAAAAGAAAATCAAAGGATCAACGGATCGCTCGAGAAGAGATAGAAGATACAGAGAGAGAGAAAGAGAGAGAAAGAGAGAGAAAGAGAGAGAGCGCCAATGTGCGCAATGAAAAAAAAAAATAAAAAAAAGGAAGTTTCGCCTTTTAAAGCGAACTCCCATTGAAGGAAATGAGCGACGATCCGTTGGGAGTCGCGCTGAAAAGTGCGATTACGATCTTCTGCGTTCCATCTTTTTTCTTTTTTTATTTCTCTTTGTCTCTTCTCGCACATCATTTCTTTCTATCTTCGTTAAACGATCCCAAACTTTTGCTATCGTACCTATTTTTTTTTCCTTTATTTTCTTTTTCTTTTTTTTTTTTTTGTAAGATAGTCAGCATAAAAAAATATTATTTCGAGATATCACACACAAACACATATACACATACACATATACATATCTACATATGAAAAAAAAGAAATAAAAAGAAAAGAAAAATATATGTATATAAAAATTTCGTTTAAAACGGTAATTGATTGTGAGATATTTAATAAAAACATTTCAATTGGTTTTTGTATGTTCGCGTAAAAGTACAGACACGTAATAATGTTTTATCTTCAGTTCTCCAAACGCAGTCGTTGGTGATTACTACTTATCAGGATGTAAATTCGGCTAAATTTTTCTGCCAACATGCAGGCATACATACAAAGAGAGAGAGATATATATATGTACAAAGTGCGATCGTCCAACTGTCTAATTAGACCAGTCCCATCAACGTTTTAAACGCCTTCAATTTGTCAAATTTACCGCAGTCTGATGTTACTCAAAGCTATAATTTACGATGGTGTATTTACGAGTCGCTAGTACCGAATTGAGGTAAATGTAAACTTGGAAAATCGTTCGGTCGAATCTTTCCAGTCGAAAAAGCATTGATCAATTCGTTTTTTTTTTGCGTTCTCTTTTTCATTTTCCTTTTTTATTACTTTTTTTTTTGCTTTATTTTGTTTTGTCTTTCCATTTCAATGAATTTGAGATTTCATACTTTCGTATTGGAATGTCTACGTTGTTCTTCGATATGAATAAAAATAACATAAAATATACATATCGACGAAACGATTGATTAACGTTTAGATAAAAATATTCGAAATAAGAAGAGAGAGAGGGAGAGAGAGAGAGAGAAAGAGAGAGAGAGAGAGAGAGAAAGAGAGAAAGAGGGAGAGAAAGAAATTGGGATAGCTAGAGAAAAAAGGAAGATAGAAAAAAGAGCAAAAGGAGAGGAAAAAAATTAAAGAAAAAAGAAAGAGAAATCGTCGGATGCAAATCCTCCTTTTACGTCGTAATCCAGAATGTCGTAATTTGATATTCCGCATCCGAACGGCTACGAGACGTATGTAACAAGTTCAAGCCCTTTCCAACCTCCAATCCTTCTTTTCTTCTTTCTTTCTTTCTTTCTTTCTCACTCTTTCTTTCTCTCTCTCTCTCTCTCTCTCTCTCTCACGTTCTCTTTTCTTCTTTTTCTTTATCCATCGTAACGCGGGGCATTCTAATCACGAGCCGTGACGTTTTATCATGGACTTCGAATTTTCCGACGGAAAGAAGAGGGCAAAAAGGGGATAGAAAGTATGGGTGGTGGATGTGGATGTGGAGAGGGAGGGTTAGAGAAGTAGATTCGAAACTTGAAATTTGTTTCTCGGACGTGCCCGAGTGCCACGGCGAATCGAAGCATACTACGAGTCCGAGCGATCTTCTACAGTTACACACGCAAACAAAACATACAGACACACAGATACACATACACACACACACACACACATACACACATAGATGTACGGACATCTTTATCCTCTTTATAGATATACATTTATGTGTGTGCACGTATGTATGCATATACATACGATATATATGTTTGTGTGTATGTACATGCATATAGATCACAAACTCCATATCGTTTTTCGACTTTACGATCGACTTTGAGAAAGAGTAAAATGAGAGATAGAGAGAAATAGAGAGAGAGTGTATATATGTATGTCTATGTGTAAGAGAGAGAGAGAGAGAGAGAAAGTGACAAAGAAAGAAAGAAAAGGAAAGGGTGATACGTAAGTTTCTTTCTTTCTCTCTCTCTTTCTCTCTCTCTCCTTCTCTTTCTCTTTTTATCTGACAGACTATCTTAAACAGCTATTCGCTACTTAATTACGACGGATCCTTCGTGTTCTTTAAATTACGCCTTCGAACAACTAGGAAGAGAAAACGTTGTTCGGAAGGTAAAAGAATCGGATTTTCGAGATAGAGATAAAGATAGAGATAGAGATAGAGAGGTAGATAGAAAGAGAGGGAGGGAAAGAGAGAAAGAGAGGGTAGCAGGATAGAGGTTAGAAGAGAGAAAGGGAAGAAGGGAAGATCGCGGAACAAATCTCACGAGTTTACGACGAGAGTAATGTAACTTCGACCGACTCATTAAGGCGACAATTTAAAGTTCCACCAAAGTTAGGTCGAATAAATGGCGATGCGAGGGCGACTCGACGAGCCGAAGTCACACGCGAGAGAGACGCCGATGCGCGAAAACGTTTTCAAGCGGATTGAACGTGAGAAGCCAACGGAAGTGAAGTGTGTAAGGGGGAAAGGAAGGGAGAGAGAGGGAGCAAGAGAGAGAAAGAGAGAGAAAGGATCGATCGATCGCGTAGGGTACTGCTACCCTTCGTGTTACACTCCGATCGTTCGTTTCAACCCTCTCTCGCTCTTATTCAAACCCCTTTTAATTCCTATTCAGTTTCATCCTTTTTCAACATGAACGTTCGACGACATTTTTCGGCAACCATCGATTATGTATATGAAAGGAAAAGAGAAAGAGAGAAGGAGATATATATAGAGAGAGAAAGATAGATAGGTAAAGAGAGAGAGAGAGAAGTTAAGACTCACGAATCGATTTTTCGAATGAGCTGGATTAAAACGTCGTGGATCCTTCTCGGAAGCAACGAATTTTCATCCTTAAGCTTTTAATTCCTCATCCTCGTGGTGTAAAAAAGAAAAAAGAAAGAAAGAAAGAAAGAAAGAAGGAAAAAAAGGAAAAAGAGAAGATGAGAATGGAGATTACGATGAGACACTTGGTAAAAACGTGAGGTCGTTTTTAAGAAAACAGGTTTGTTTGCGTTAAATTGTTGATTCCGTTCTTGCATTAATAAACGCTTCGCTTATAATTTGTATTTAGGTTACGTCCTTTTTTCTTTTTGTTTTTCTCTTTTCTTTTTTCTACGTTTCGATGATCCTTCTACATTGGATATCTTACGTTGATGTTACGTCTTTGTCTAACTTTTCTCTCTCTCTCTCTTTTTCATTTTCTTTTCTCTTTCTCAAACGTTTTGATGCTTTTCTTTTTATATCGTACAGCCGAATTCAGCCGATTGTTTCGGTTCGTTCGATGATATATATATACGTATATATATATATATATATATATATATACGTTTGTATGTATGTAATATATGTTTGTATGTCACGAAACATCGTAGATAAATGTCGTTTGGAAATATTTAAGTTTTAAATCGATAAGAAAGAAAGAGAAAAAGAAAAAATAAAAGGAGAAAGAAATTTATAAGTGATAATCATAAATGTTCGCAAGAGATATAAGAGATTCATGAAAAACTTTATTCTTTTACTTGTATCGAAGATTTTTAAGAAACACATAACTTTCTTCTCAGTGTATTATATAAAATGTTTTTCCTGATTCAGCCTTGCGAAGAGAATGTACGATATCTGCCTTACGTTTTTCTATTAAATTAAATTTTCCAAGTGGCTTTGTCCATCTTGCACGACTCGATATGATTTGAATGGTGAAGGAAAACATTATGGAAAAGTGAAATAAAAACAAAAAAAAAAATATATATACACAAATATCTATGTGTGTGTGTGTGTGTGTATGTGTGTGCGTGTGTGTGTGTATGTGTGTGTGTGAGTATGTATATACAAGATAACTACACGGTAGAACTTTAACAAAGGATTATTCATATGTAGAGAAGAAGAAAAAAAATTGCACGGACTTTATCAACATAATTCTTGGGAAATATATTTAATTTCTTAGTTAGAACACATTCAAATACGATCTTAGTACATTTCAATTGTATTCATTTTATTTATCGGTATTAAATCCGTAACACTAGTTAAATTATGTTCGAATACGTAATCATGTCTGCTTCTATCTTTTGTTCTAATGAATTATCTTCAACATTCGCAAAATGGATTACCATATTCACAATCATAAATAAGGCATATTTTGAAACATTCTCGTAATTTAATGGAGACGACGAGGTGAAATAATGTATTCAACCAGGAAATGGACATTTCGAAAATTCCTACGTTATAAGGAAATGTCAACCGAGTTTATCATAATTCCAGGAAATGAACATAACTCGAGTATACGAAGATCATACTTGAAAGTCTCATAACTCGGAAATTAATTTCCGAATTCATTTTGATAGAATTTAAGTTTTTTCTTCTCAATCTATGAAAAATCTATGCTTAAGTAGATTTATATATAAATCTATATATGTAATATAAATAATATAAAAAATATAAAAAATATATATACATATATTTGTTACAAATAATAATAATTAGATATAATAGTATATTTAAATATCATAATACTAACTAATAAGATTATGAGTGAAATAAAGAAAAGAAGAAAAAAGTTCGTTCTTCGATCGATTTAACTAATTATTGCTAATGTTGTGTCTGTTTTTTATAATTATTATCTAAAATTAACTTTAAACACAACCTCGGAATACAAAAGGATAATAAAAAAGAAAAAACAAAAAAAAAAGAGAAAAGAAAGAAAGAAAGAAAGAAAGAAAAAAAGAAACAGAAGAACGTGCTCGTCGGTATCTAGACGCTCATTCGTTGAACGAAACGGAGAACAATGGGGTGGCGGAGGAACCAACGGGGAAAGTTTTTCTCGAAATCTGCATTTCTTGTCGCGAGTATCACGCAGAAAAAAGAAAGAGAGAGAGAGAGAGAAAGAGACGAAAAAATGGTGGAGAATAAAAGGGGGAGGGACGTATGGGTGATGATGGTGGTGATGGTGGTAGTCGACGGGCGAGCGAGGCAAGTGGGATCGAGGAAGAGGAGTGAGTGGAGGAAGAGGAACGTAGAGAGAGGGTGTTAAAGAAGAAGAAGAGAACGCACGACGGAAACAAAACGTTCGCGTTTACGTGAGAAGTGGAGGAAGAAAGGAATGGAGAGGGGAAAGGAACGGTGGGGGTATTGGTAGTGGTGGTTCTGGTGGTGGTAATGTTAGTAGTGGTGATAGTGGTGATGGTGGTGGTGGTGGTGGTGGTGATGGTGATGGTAGTGGTGATGTCAGTGGTAGGGGGAATCGTGGTTTCAATAGAAGTTTTTCCTAGTGGAGAAAACAAGGCGGCGGACTAATGGTAGCTTATACTACTTACTGCCGACGGCCACGTTCTCTCGCCCTATTAAAACGCGCTGGATATGTAAGCCTTGAACAGACTTCTCTCTCTCTCTCTCTCTCTCTCTCTCTCTCTCTCTCTCTCTTTCTCTCTCTTTTGTCTTTTTTCTTTTTCCTTCATATATATATACATATATATATATATATATATATATATATATATATGTATATGTATATACTTTTCCATTTTCTTCCTTCTTTCTGTTACCTACCCTCCCTCTCTTTTCTTTCCCCCTCTCGGCCACCGTCCTAGAGATCCTCGAAAGTTTCTGATAATTTAATTAATACCCTTCGAGGTTTTTTATGTGCTTCGTTGAATCTTTGTAACATTCGCTTAAAGGGCGTAATAGAGGGAGAGAGAAAGAGAGGGAGAGAGACAGATAGACAAATGTAAAGAAAGTAAGAAGAAGAGAGAGAGAGAGAAAGAGAGAGGAAGAGAGAGAAGGAATGAAATTTAGTCATTTGAGGATGGAATTCGTAAGAGTGCGTTTTTTCGAAGTTGCTAATTAAGCTGAAACGAAGGTCGATGCTTGCCGTTGACGTTTCTACTTTATTCACTTTACTAACTTCGATTTTAGCAAACGTTCTACCAATCACTAGGAAAATGATGTCTCTTCGGTAAGGCAAATAATGTTGGTATCTCGGATCTTTCTGTAAATTACTTGGTAGGTACGACGAGATATTTCTCTCTTTCCTTTTTTCTTTTTTCCTTTCCTTTTTCTTTTTTTTTTTTGCTTTTATTTATTTTATTTCATTTAACTATTTCATGAATATTCGTACGTAAAGTTGTACTGGATCGATTTGAACGAACGTGGGCATAAGATTTTTCTTCTTTTTCTCTTTCTTTTTTTTTGAAAAGAATGAGATGCAAAAATATCTTACGATATCATTTTATTTCAAGCAAGTCAAATGGAAAGTAACGTTTCGATCGTTCGCAGAGCGTTATATAAAGCTCAAGAAAGGAAATCGATTCGCCATGTACGAAGTTTCGGATGAAGAAATTTTTGAAAGATCGCTTCGCTAACGCCTCCGCATTACTAAAATGGCGGAATGCGTGGGTCTCTCCCTCTTTTCCTCTTTCCCATTCTCTCTTTCTCTCTTTCTCTCTTTCTCTCTCTCTCTCTCTCTCTCTCTCTCTCTATGTATATATATATATATATATATATATATATATATATATATATATATATACACCTAAATAGATATGCACATACGTGTGTCTGTGTGTAACTTTTCGAATAATACTTACCACAGTCGTAGTACTGAAGTTGGAAACTACATAAAAGTTTGCTTATCCTTTATTAACGCTCGCTACACCGTATAACCGTTTAAAGTGGATACTTTAATATAATAATAAAGCATTCATTGTGTTCTCCTTGAGAACATATCACCGAAGTCTTCAGGCTTCTTCTCAGAACTTCGAAACGTTCGTCCGTTCGCTCAAAACTCTGTTCTACTGCCAAATGAATTTACCATAAATCGATACTTACATTTATTAAATGTCTTTCATCGTTTGTTTTTTCTTCTTCTTCTTCATTTTTTTCCTTTTTTCTTTTTTCATTTTCTCTTTCTCTCTCTCTCTCTCTCTCTCTCTTTCTCTCTCGTTACATTTGAACAATACGAATATAAAAGAATTTCTTGTTAAATCTTTCACCTCGAACTCTTATATTTTTTGTAATTAACTATGCAATCAGCACTGATATTATTTGTTTATTTATATTCGAATAATTCATTTGGTGTAAAAATCAATATGAATGAAAATAATTCTTAGGACATAGAAAAAAAAGGATTGAAAAAGAAAAAAAAATTGAAGGAAAATAAAAATGTACAAAAAAAAGTATATACCTATCTAGGAACGGTAAACATTGAAAAAAAAAAACAAAACAAAACAAAAAACCACCAAAAAAGATAAAAAAAAAAAAGAAAATGACAAAGATCAATCTCCTCTTTTCAAGTTTACTCATTCCCTTCTACTTTATCGATTCTCCGAGGCATACTTTTTCCAATCATCAACCTGATCAACCCTCTCGCAGTTTTCATTATCGGAGAACCCTCTCCATGTTTCCGTTCCCACGATAACAAACAGCTAGCCAAGAATCGATTCGTTAGTCCGTTAACGTAAAAGCGAGGCTACCAAAAAGAATCCGTAAAATTTCGTTAGAGCTGATCTCGGCCGATAAAACAGATTGTCGACGGTCCATCGGGCGATATCCTCGACCCCTTTTTTCATTCAATTAACAGAGAGCTCTAAGGACTCGGAGTTGGAGTTTAATCGGTAGTTTAACGGCCTTCCCTTAGAAAATAAATTATCCAATTGCACGGTGAGAGAAAACGATGGGAGTAAGGTTAGCTACGGTAGAATAGACCGACCGGCCGTTCGGGAGTCTGACCAGGGGCCTGGGGGTGTTGAGAGGAAGGATGGGGTCGACGGAGGTTTGGGGTTTAGAGGTAACAGAAGGGTCAGTTAACCCCGCGGGGCGTTAATGCTCGCGGTAAATGCGCAACAAGGGAATACGCGGAAACACGTGTTTAGCCGCAAATCCTGAAGCGAACCGCAGTGCTCGGGCGCTTGCGTGCACGCGGGAGTTAGAACAGGAGGAAGTGTGTAAGCTTCCTCACTGAACAACGTCTCCTCTCTCTCTCTCTCTCTTTCTCTATCTATCCATCTATCTATTTCTCTCTCTCTCTCTCTCTCTCTCTATCTTTTTCTCTCTTTTTCTCTCTTTCTCTCTCTATCTGTTTCTCTCTATCTCTCTCATTGCCCGATCTCACGTTTCTCTCTTGTCGAATCTGTCGATTCCAGAATAGGATTCGATTTCACGTATGTATACAGGCTTTTCCAAAATTGACGATACGAACATGCAAATAAATATCGATAAAAATGTATCTGTATTGATATATACAATGAAAATGTCGTGTTACTTTTTTCATACGAAAGTACAATACGTACGTCGATTAAATTTTTAACAAATTCTAAAAAAGAAATATATTATACATATATATATATATATATATATATATATATATAATAATCCCTTAAAAATAAATTATTAAAAATAAGATAAGTAATCGTTATAGATCTTATATCTGTTCGTTGTTTGCTTTATTATTTTTTCAAAAAAAAAAAAGAAACAGAGAAAAAAAAACGTTAACACATTCGTTTCTTCTAATTTTTCTGAGCATGTTATTTATTTTAATATATAAAAGTATCGATTTTGAACAAACCTGTATACCATCAAAGAAAAATCTTTCTTTATTACGTGACACATAATCGAGCAATAGATAAAAAAGTTCATCCGATTTCCTTCCGAATCATCTGGTATGTTGTTTTGTGATATCTCGTTATCTCAAACGATACGGAACACTTTTCTCTCCCTTTTTTCTCCCTTTTTCCTTTATATATATATATATATATATATATATATATATATATATATATATATATATATACACATCCCCTTTTCTTAATCTAAGAAGTTTAAAGATAATGTACTTACGAAACAACAATAATGATTAGATGATATATTTAATTGATTATTGTCAATTTTTATGCAATTCCAACACAATTTTGTTTTTTCTTAACACGTACTTCGTTGTCATTATAAAAATATTTATATTTGAAAAAGATATAACTATTATTATTACGTATTATTATTATTATTATAATAATTATTATTATTATTGTTATCATTATCATTGTATACGTGAAATAACAAATAATCGAAATAACGAACTCTATTCACGTTTGTAGGTACAATCGGAATCAAACACCTCGAAGAAAAAAAGTACATGCTCGTCCTAGTTTCTTGAATCACGACGTATCACAAAATCTAGCGAAGGTGGGAAGAATGGGCAGAGGGAGAGGATTGGGTGGTAGGGAAGAGTGGGTGGGGGTCGAAGTGGGGAGTAAAATACTTTTGAATAGCGTCTGTAATGGAAATAGTACCAATATCATCAACGTCCTTTACCTCATTTCGTTACTCCCATCTTTCTCCTTCTACTCATTCTCTCTTTCTCTCTCTTTTTCTTTCTTTCTCTCTCTCTCTCTCTCTCTCTCTCTCTCTTTTTCTTTCTTTCTCTCTCTCTCTCTCTCTCTCTCTCTCTCTTCTCGTTTTTTCCTTTCTCTTTCTATTTTTTTTCCTGTATTCAATTGTAAAGCAGCCAGTCCCGTTCTCCTTTTCCTTCAGCCATTCGAAGCTTGCGTTCGCGCGAGCCTCCTACGGTCTTTCACGGCTAGCTATTATGCAAATGAAGTTTATCTAAAAATAGGGAAGAGTGTTAGAGAAGGAGCGCGATTATACATGGAATTTTCTCGGTCGGTCCTCGAGTGTAGTCAGTTGGTTGAAACTGGTAGAGGTGGTAGCTGGTAAAGTAGAGAAGGGGGTTAAGGGAGGTGGTTGGGTCGGTTGGAAGAAGGAACGAGGGTGGGAGCAGGAGCAGGAACAGGTCGGTGGTGGGACGGAGTGAGATGCGACGGCAGGAGAGAGTTTCCAACGGGAAAACGAGGTCACGTAATTTTATCTATTCATCGTGTACGGAGATTCGAAAAATCAGAGAAAAATATACATACAAGACGATTCATCCGGATCGAAAATCTCGACGAGTCGATTCTTTCTGATTTGATAAAAATGTCCTCAATCTTTTGCGAGAAGAAAAGAAAGGATGCGATATCTCTTCATTGGTTTTTTATTTTTTTTTCGTTCAGAAAGATTTCAAATTACGCGAATAATTAAAGATAAATTGGTAAAAATTGTCAGGATATTATAATATTAGATTTAATAAGAATATATAAAGAAATCAATCGTAAACGATCGTTATCGATGAAATTGATTTTTACGTTGATCGGAATATAAACGTCTATGATTCATGAGAGTTGATGTGAATTTTTTTATTATTTTTTTCTTCTCCTTCTTTTTTCTTGTCCAGAAAGATTTCAAAGCATACGAATAATTAATGGAGATAAATTGATAAAGGTTGTCACGATATTAAAATATCAAATTTAATTAGAATATATCAGAAATCAATCATAATGATCATTAAAAAAAGGAATTTTTACGTGGATTTAAATAAAGTATATTATTCATGATAGTTTTTGTAAATTTCTTTTTCTTCTTTTCTTTTTTCTTCAAAAAGATTTTAAAATGCACGATTAATTGATAGAAATAAATTGATAAAAATTGTCACAATATTAAAATATCAAATTTAATAAGAATATATCAGAAATCAATTGTATTGATTGTCAAGGGGGGGGGAGAAAGAAAGAGAAATAAAATTTTTTATTGAAATTTCGTGTCGAAATAACACGATATGATTCGTATATAATTTATATAAATTTATTTTCGTAAATACAGTAAAATACAGTAAAAATTGTTACTCGTAAATAATTTCATTGTTAATCCTTGTATACCTCAATTCAACCATTACGTACGATCGTATTGATATTTTTATATTTGTAAGGTTATCGAAACGACAAAAATTTTTCATCCTGATCTCTTAGGACCAATCGCGACTCTTCGGCTATCTAATTCGCTCTAGGTTCTTTGGTATTATGGTGAACTACAACACATTCTCGTTTATATATCATATATACACACATAGTTTGACAGTTACGAGATCGATGGGAATGGAAAAGTATCGTAGACGGAACGCGGAAGAAATTATCAACGTAATGTGTAGTATGCATCCGTGACGGTAATAAATCATGACCGTTCGTGTTGTTGGAAGTTTGATAAAGAGAGAGAATGAAAAAGAGAGAGAGATAGAAAGAGAGAGAAAAAGAGAGAGAGAGAGAGAGAGAGAGAGGGAGATATATGTGTGTATGCGATAGAAAGAGAGGGTAATTCGACGATAATTCGACGATAATTCGACGAGTGAAAAGGAACTTTCGTTTGTTTCCAACGTTTCCAATTTTCTATTCGGCGTGAAGACTGTTGGCAATAGCGTTACAGAAAATGATCATAGGATGGGTTAATGGTGGGGGTGGTGAGGTGAGGCTACGTGAGCGGCGCTCCCCTTCATTGGAATTAGATCTTCGAAAGCTCGATGAATAATGACACGAGGAATATCCATATTTTGGAGTTACTAGTAAGAGAGAGAGATAGATAAATAGATAGATAGATAGATAGAGAGAGAGAGAGAGAGAGAGAGAGAAAGAGAGACTGTATATGTGTGTATATGTATGTCGACGAGGAAATACAAAGTCCTCTCACGTTTCGGATAGCATAGGAACGAACGGAAGAATGTTGGAACAACTCGAGGAAACTCCTTCGAAGTATTCCATATTAAATTACAGGTGCGAGGCGTAAATCTTTGCCGAGTGAAAACTACTTTCTGTCTCTTTCTTTCTCTCTCTCTCTCTCTCTCTCTCTCTCTCTTTTTTTCTTTCTTTCTTTCTTACGTTTCTCGAAAGTTTAGAGTTTTTAAGTTCGCTTGCAATTCGTATAATAAAGTCGAGCAACCTTCTGCACGATTCAAAAATCCATTGTGTTCGATGTGTGTTTGTCTCTCTCTCTCTCTCTCTCTCTCTCTCTCTCTCTTTCTCTTTGTGTTTGTGTGTATGTGTGGATATGTATTTGTACATGCATGTATAGATATGTATCTGTCGAATAGTTTTAGAGAAACATTTTACGTAGATTCGTTCTTATTGGGGCAAAAAACCCTTTAGGACGTCTATCTTTTTAAAGATTGGTAGATGCGTTTTGGAAACTCGAAAGCGTGTTTGACGATGTGTTCAGAATGGAACAAAATTATAAGAATCGATTTCCGATAATATAATTACGTATAATTTAAACAAGAAACGTCTAATTACGATTGAAGTTTTTTCTTTATCATATGTTTCTCTCTTTATTATACGTTCCGATTAGTTTGTGCTTTTCTTATTTTTCAAATAAATGTTCAAAGAAAAATCTTTTAAAACATTTAATATCATTTGTTTGTTCTATTCTCTAATGTTTCCAAAACGAGACGTACGAATATATTTCATAATTTGCTTCGAATTGTCGATATACTATTATTACTATTATTATTAATATTATTATTATTATTATTATTATTATTATTATTATTAAATAAATTAATTAATTTATTGGCTACTTTCAACGTCAGAACGCTGAACTATTAATATTATATAACGGGGTGAATGAATTCTCGTGAGTATAAAAAACAAAAACCAAAAAACAAAAAATGCAGAAAAAAGAACAAGAAATAAATAAAGAATGTGAAAAAGAAAAAAAGAGTAGGTATATATCTATCTATGTACATAGATATGTAGTTATGTAGGTACATGTACGTACATATGTACATATATATATCTATCGACATAACGAACTAATAAAGTTAGTTCTCTCTCTCTCTCTCTCTCTCTCTCTCTCTCTCTCTCTCTCTCTCTCTCTCTCTCTCTCTCTATCTCTTGTCGTCGACGAAACTTTCGACGATTAAACGTACTTACTTAAGTACTTAAAATCATACGAGCAATCGTTTGGAATAAGAGAGAGATAGAGAGAGAGAGAGAGAAAGAGAGAGCGAAAGAGAGAGAGAAGGAGAGAAATAAAGATAGAAAGAAAAAACGAAAAAAGTAATGGCATTTTCACGCATCCCTGATTTCCTATATCACTAATTAATCGACTTAATTAATCGATTAATCGCTAATAACGAAGGTTTCCTCTCGATCGGTACAATTCCCATTTCTGTATCTATATATATATATATATATATATATATATATATATATATATATATATATATATATATATATATATATAGACATACTTCCCTTTCACTATTTTTCGTATTCTTTCTTCGATTTTTCCGCCTTTTACTCCTGCCCTCTCTCTCTCTCTCTCTCTCTCTCTCTCTCTGTCTCCATTTAAAAAAGTGGTTATTCGTGTCATCGGAGAATAAGAAAAGGTAGCATAAAGAGAAAGAGAGAGAGAGAGAGAGAGAGAGAGAGAGAGAGGGGGAAAGAGAGAGAGTGATAGAGAGAAAAGTGTGTATAGATAGAGAAGGGGGTACAAAAGAAGGAGGAGTGATGAGTGGGTGGTGGTAAGAGTGGAAGAAGATAGGTAAAAAATAAAAGTTACTAACTCGAGTGCTTTCATCGAGATTAGAATTTCAAAACGCCGTCCGATGAGAGTCGATGAGTGGGTGACATTTTTCGATTATTAATTTTTCCCCCTCTCTTTTTCTTTTTTTCGTTGATTCTTTCACTCCTCTCTCTCTCTCTCTCTCTTTTTCTTTCTCTTTCTCCCTTTCGTTCGATAAAGCGATTCGAGGGTTGAACTCATCTTTATTCATCGCCTCCCGCACGCGAGTACATTGTACATTAGCCACAAGCTATTAATTCACGTTTGACACTGGAAGACCGATGCTTTGGATACACCGTAAAAGAGAGAGAGAGAGAGAGTGAGAGAAAGAGAGAAAAGAGGAAAGAATAATGTTTTTTACGATGATTTCCATGATCGATTACCAACCGAATTATACTCGACATGTGTACCCTATCTTCTTTCACTGTTTTGTTATCACCGCGTAAAGGACAAAGACTCGTTCGTGATGTGATAACGTGAGTCTTTATTTTTCTTTTTTTCTTTCTTTCTTTCTTTCTTTCTTCCTTCCTTCCTTCCTTCCTTCCTTCCTTCCTTCCACCCTCTCATTTTCCCATTCTTCCTTTCTTCCTTCCTTTTACCCTCCATCCTACCCTCTCATTTTCCCATTCTTCCTTTCTTTCTTTCATCCTTTATTTCTTTCTATAGCAGTTTCTCATTCGTTCTCGTGCACTTCAAGCAAGAGCGTGAGATATTTCCCAGCTTCGCATATCATCTCATTGCATACATTGTACATATATATGTATGTATGTATGTATATATATATATGTATATATGTGTGTGCATGCACATAGTCAGTGTCGTATCTTCGTTTCATAGCTACGAGGATAGAAACTCCTCTGTAACGTTCGTATTTTACATATAAAAACGCGCGAAACAAAACGTTGTGTTTCCTCTATCCACGGTTACCGGTACTCGGTTCTGTTTTCTTAATTAACGCCGTGTTTTGCAATTTCGCACGCGTTTCCACTTATGCGTAGATAAATAGTATTTATACGTGGCAGAACATAACGTTACGTTTAATACATTCGATACTGTTAACGCAAGAGATCGATTGGCTTGACTTAATATTTTCTTTTCTTTTTTTTTTGTTTTTGTTTTTCGCTCAGAAATAATTATTTTGTGTCGAAGGACAAACTTTGAAACCAATTAGTTTTCTTTTTTTCCTTTTTCTTTCTTTTTAATTCGTTCTTTTTATTTCTGTGATATCTTTATATTATTGCCGATTATCAGAGATTACGTTATACATATACGTGTATATGTACGTATATAAATATATATAGAGAATGATGGAAAATGATCGGTACAAAACTTATATTACGAAAAAAAAATTCTTACAAATTCATGTACGAAAATATTTTATTGAAAAGTTATAAGCGTTCAGAGATTTTTTCTTTTATCGATTCTTATGTCGATTATAATAAATGTTAGCAATATTATTCTTCTGCAAATATTTCAGGCTTCCTATTAGTCGTACTAATAATCGTCGAACTCTTTCGAATATGTCTTCTTTATCAAAGATCTCATGGTTATAGATACAATACGTGTAGGAAGAATAACAGTCAATCAAAAAATAATTTTGGTGTCCCATCGGAGATTCTGTATAACAGAAGAGGGTTGTAAGAAGAATTTTCCATCCCCTTTCCATCCATTGAATCTTCGAACCCTTATAACCATTTGATAAATTGATGTAAACTTTTTTCATCTACTCGATCTGATTAACATAACGCGTGATATAAGTATGATCCCGATCTACTTTTTTTCGAAATCACCATTCTAAAGTCCACGATAAATTAAAGATAAAAAGAATTATTAAGATGAAATTTTCTAAAGGATTTTACGCCACAATCTCTCATGTTCTCTTCGAAATACATCGAAAATGAAAACTATTCAAATTTATGTTTACGTTAAACGTCCATTATCTATTTCGTTCACGAATACTATCGGCAGAGGTTTGACTTATGTTCGAAACATATATACATAGTTTTCAAACATATATATATATATATATATATATATATATGATATACAAATACTCACACACACACACACGCATATATATATATATATAACGTATTTGTTTATGCATATGAGAGAGAAGGAATTAGACGTGTATATACACACACACATTATATATATGTATATATGTATATATGTATATTCGCGATACCTCAGGACAATACTATATCCTCAGGGATGTTTTGTTAACGGACGTATCGGACAGCACGAAATTATTACAATTACCGGCGGAAATGAGGTCGCGAGTGGTATTTTAACGCAATTTCTAGAAAGATATGTACGTAGAAACGAAGAAAGGATGCTTTAGAGTGTTGAGAGGAAACTCAAATGGAATGGGAATAAGAGATTGATTAAATCAACGATTGTTTCATTCGAAGTTCAGTCCTTTTCGATCGCTTACAACTACAAATGTTATGTTTCCATTATTATTGTATAAATCTAATTTCGGAAAAAATTCGATAAACGATCTCGCATAATTCCCTCCGATGAATTTTAACGACGTTTATCAATGAGATACTCTGTATAATCAATTCTTTTCTATGCAGAAGTATCTTATAAAATTAATTCAATTCATCTTCCTTTTCTTTTGTTTTTTTTTGTTTGTGTATCGAACTAAGAACCATCGAGATTTTTGGGGTTAAATACGGTGAAATTAATTAATGATGAAAGAGAGAAAAAGAGACAGAGAGAAAGAGAGAGAAAGAGAGAGAAAGAGAGAGAAAGAGAGAGAAAAAGTAGCTTTTCAATTTTAAAAAGTTTCCGAATATTTTTGCTATCCATTTCATTTCTTTTTTTCTGTGTTTTTTGCTCTCTCTCTCTCTCTCTCTCTCTCTCTCTCTCTCTCTTTCTCTCTTATTCTGTTAAATATAGATTTTGAAGTTGAAACACATTGAAGGAATAAAAATCTATATTATACACATACATCTCCTCGTCAATTTCCATTAGAGAATCGCGAGAATATTGAGAATCACGTCGCATGTTACGATATGACGTTTTCTTTCTCTCTCTCTCTCTCCCTTTCTCTTTCTCTCTCTCTTTCTGTACGAGGTAAATAAAGTATGAAATCAGAAGAAAAATATGAAATTAAAAGAGAAAAAGAGATTGAAAGAGAGAGAGAGAGAGAGAGAGAGAGAAAGAGGTAAAAATAGTTATATAACGAGGAGACGAATCCTTTATCGGTCGAGTGAGTTCACTAAACTCTACGAACTCGAAATAGATATCTACTTTTAATGGTAATTACGATGGAAGAAGATAAAGAGAAAGAGCGAGAAAGAAAGAGAGAGAGAGAGAGAAAGCGAGAGCGAGAGAGTTCGCCAACGTGTCAAATATAATTAAATATTTCTTGATTTCTCGTGAAAATGTCAATCTAATTCGTTCTTGACTCGTCGTTATCAAAGTATAATTCGTATTTCTTTATCGATTGCATATATTCCAATGTACGTGTATATATATATATATATATATATATATATATATATATATATATATGTATATATATATCAAAACATAGAGCATTATAACGAGATATAACGTATTTGGAAACTTGGATATTAAACAGAGTTAATCGATATTAATCATGCTAGGAGGTTAATCAAAGTTCGATCGTCGAACGTTTAATTGAAAGCCAATACCCATTACGGAATATACCTTCGATTTATGTAGATACATACCTAATTCTATTGACATTAACTTTTTAACAGTCAAATTTTACGTTTTATGATTACTGTAAATAATTTTATTAAATAAATATATAGATATTGGTATAGATACATGGATATAGATAGATAGATTGTATGAAAGAGAGAGAGAGAGAGAGAGAGAGAGAGGGAGAGAATAGGATCAATTCATTGTCAGTTCCTTCCGTAGAAGACTCTATTTCTTCTTATACAATATTCTAACCTCAAACGAGATAGGGAACAATATGATACGGCGAAAACAAAGTACGACTCAGCGAACTTCAAGCAATTCAATTACGCAATCCAGAGATAATAACGGAGAGTTCTCCAGTCATCTCTATTACGTCGTTATAATTCAATGCTACCGAAGCCAAAGTTCTCCTTCTCTCTTTCTCTTTCTCTCTCTCTCTCTCTCTCTCTCTCACTCTCTCTCTCTCTCTTTTTCTCTCTCTCTCTCTTTCACCCTTTTCTCTCTTCCTGTTTCTACGAAGAAAGAGGAGTTTCGAAAGATAATTTAAAATAGGTTTTTTTTTATCATATTAATAATAAACGATATGATAATGAAAATGAAAAAGTTAAAAAAAAAAGGAAATATATATATATATATATACATACATATAACTCAAAAACTATAAGTTTTTTCTTTTACTTTTTTTTTCTTTCTCATATAACGTTCTTTGCGATTTTTCCCTTTCGATTTTTCCCTTACGTTTTTCCCTTTCGATTGCTTTTTACATACGAACTCCTAGGAATCTAATATGAGATGTCTATATATATAGACATATATATATATATATATATATATATATATATATATATATATAAATCTATACACACATTTTACTCGCCAACTGCGTTATATATATTTGAAATTTCATTTAACTTTATAATTTTATAAATGTAATATGAAATATATTGAAGCTTTACCATGTTTTACGTTTGAGAAATATGTTATATGAAGTGTTCTAAGTGTTTCATTAATTTCTTTATTTCTTTTTTCTTTTTCTTTTTCATTTTTTTTTTTCTTTAGACATCCCATATATATATATATATATATATATATATATATATATATATATATCGTTAACGACAACGTTTTCCCTCATCCGTTCTCTTTTGCGTCTCGCTCGAACTCGCCCCGGAGCTACTACAGTATATAAACTTTCCTCCGGTCCTTTCTAATTAAATAATATCAAAGTTCTAGCCGGTAGAATCGGCGATCTTCATAAAACGATAATACTCATTCACCTAGACGGCTTTATTAACTTAGGATACTTCGCGATACCGATCGCGTAGATGGGTTAATTTATAAGGTATATATAGATTAGAATTTAAATCTCTTTGAAAGAAAGTTTTTTTCTTCTTATCGACAACTCCGAAATGTGGAAGATAATAATTTTAATTTAAATCGATAGATTTAACGTATCTAGTGAAACAACGAGAATAAAATTTTGAGTTTTATTATTGTCCATTAAGATTTATTTTATATCTTTGATTTAATTCTTTTTTCTTTGTTTCTTCTTTTTATTATTGGTACTATTACGAACAGTCTTCTTTTTAAATTTATTGAAAAAAAAAAAAAACAAGAAAGCATAACAAAATTTGCTATTAGGAAATATATACATATGTATAAATTATATGGCAAAACTTCAGAAATGGATTCCTGATATATAGAGAAGAAAAAGAAAATTCTTAAACATTCTAATTATAATATATACACACACACATATATATATATATGTTTATATATATACATTTATATGTATGTATATATGTATATATATATATTAGCTAATTGCAAATTTCTTTTTCTGCTTGTTATTTCAAATATATATATATATATATATATATATATATATATATATATATATATATATGTATGTATGTATATACACACATCTTTAAATGCAAACTACGTTCGCTTTTCGATTATAATTCGACAAGCGCGAATTCGTAAATTCGTTACGTGTCACTTCCTCCGGACGCTTGAACGGCACCTTTGGGAGCCAGAAAATTATTATAATTGCTATATATCGAAGTGGGTCACGCGAGACGATAGTCGAGCCACCGAGCCAATTCGGCAATCTATTTAATTATATATAATTTCCGTAGATATCGATGGCGAACAGGCATTTCTACTATCGACGACCGATTGAATTATCGAATCGTGTTCTGGTCGCGTCATGTCGTTTTTCTCATGGAAGCAAAAAGAAACAGAAAGAGAGAGACAGAAAAAAAAGGAAAGCAAAAAAGAAAAAGAGAGAGAGAGAGAGAGAGGAAAAAAGAAATGATCCGATCGATATTTAATCGTCGGTTATGTACACTCCGATCTCGTGAAATATTTAAAAAGGAAAAGTGCTATACTGTGAACCACTTTCGTAACCATCTATGTCGATCTCTCTCCCCCTCCGCCCTCCTCTCTCTCTCTCTCTTTCTCTTTCTTGACACTTTGCCCGATGGCATTACGAATGAAGTCATTTGTCTCGAAAGAGCAAGATACCTACTTTATCTTTCTTAACCATTTTTGACAAACGCGAGGAAATAAGTATGTAATTATGTAAGTAAGTAAGTCAGTACTTACTTTGAGCTGTCAAATATTTTCTTTAAAAAACATTAAAAGAAAAAGAAAAAAAAAGAAAAGAAAGACACGTTGGGCAAATATACTTTTATGATATAAGTATAACACAAGTATGATACAAGTACGATTATAAGTAACATTATATTAGGACAAAGTCGATACTTTCCAATCCGATTGATTCGTACATGTAAATAATAGTGTTTACCTAATATCGAAATCGATATGTTTGTATTTGCAAACGGATAATATTCCAATTCGATCCTACGAATTTAATACATCAGATTGATTTACACTTTGTTTAATTTTCAATGATTGATCGATATTGTTAATTATATCTCTAAAATTCGAATAAAGATGGTTATTATATTTGGTTATTATATTTCTTTATATATATAATATCAGTTTGTATCAGAGAAATTAGTGAGAAAATGGTGAATTAGAATTTCAATTGTGAAATATACCAGAAAATAGGAGAAGACTTTTATCATTCTGGTCAAAGAAAAAGAGAGAGAGAGAGAGAGAGAGAGAGAGACAGACAGACGGACAGACAGACAGACAGAAACAGAAATAGAAACAGGGACATAGACAGAGAAAGAGAAACAGAGGCAGAGACAGAGATAGAGATCGTTTATTTTTTCGCCATAAAAATGAAACATAGCGATAAAGTAACGTCGTGATTTTATTTTTTCGGAACTATCAGTCCCCGATTGGCCGACGGACTACGAATGGAAACGTTATCTGTGCATAGATATCGTAACATTTTTTGTTTTGTTTTTGTTTCTTTTTTTTCGTTTTTTTTTTCCACGCCATTTATATCTTTTTCCCCTCACGACATTCCGGTTTGCCCCTACAGGAAACGAAAGAATGATAGGTAACGCTCTTGTTTTAATTCCACGAATAGCTTTCAATGATTTCGAACGTTCTATCGAACGTTTAACTCTTTTTCAATGAATCCTTTTTTCTTCTTTGTCCGAAGACGTAGTAGATGCATACGGTATTTCGGTATTTGTCAGTTTTGATATCAAACATTTACGATAGCCTACGTTAAAAAGTCGGGAAGTATCGATTGTTGTTATTTAAAGCTATATAGATTATCATCATATCAAGTAATCATATTGCGTCGTATGTCAATGATAAATACTTGAAACGACAAGAGTAGAGAAAAAAAAATGAAATTTAGGATGTTGCAAACTTTATTATTAGATATATATATATATATACATGCTGATGTCTTTTCCGATGTCGGAGATATACTTGACTCTGACTACTTCGAAACGAAAAATTAAGGAAAAAAAAACTTCGTTCGTTTAATGAAACGTCAGTGAATATATCGTAGATAACGTTATAACGACGTCTCGATTTTTCGTTTGGATATCGTTATCGTTATCGTTTTTTTTTTTATACCGCAAATTCGGTTTGCAGGAAATTAATCAATATCTCCAATCGTTATTTACATATATTCATACCCACAACGATATCTACCTTTGTCAACGACAAATGATAAAAATAGATTCGATAGAGCATCGAATGAGAATCCGGAGGAAGAGAGAGAGAGAGAGAGAAGGGTGGGAGAAAGAGAGAGATAGAGAGTTAAAAAAAATTCCAAATAAACGCGATAGAGTGGAAAATATTCATAATTTGGTTCGTTCTTTTCGCATCTTTGGAAAAAAGAAAAAGAAGGAGGATGAAACGCTGATTAGCGACAAAATGACGCGTAATAAATTCAAGTTTCTTTTCATTTTATTTATTTATTTATTATAATATTTATTATATTTTTATTTGTACCGTCTCTTTTTTTCAAAGTCGTTATATCGTGCTTGTAAAACTATGAATTACGAACAAAATCGATTAAGCGGTATTTCCTCTCGTGGTTTTATATTTATATTCGCTTGTTTTTTATCCTTTTTTTCAAAACTCATGTCATCCCTACCCTTTCTATTATATTTTATTGTTGTTGTTGTTGTTGTTATTGTTATTGTTATTGTTGTTGTTGTTGTTGTTGTTGTTGTTGTTGTTGTTGTTGTTGTTGTTGTTGTTGTTGTTGTTGTTGTTGTTGTTGTTGTTGTTGTTGTTGTTGTTGTTGTTGTTGTTGTTGTTGTTGTTGTTGTTGTTGTTGTTGTTGTTGTTGTTGTTGTTGTTGTTGTTGTTGTTGTTGTTGTTGTTGTTGTTGTTGTTGTTGTAATCGTGCATTACTCTGCATTGATTTCTGCACACGACAGGTACCGATTTTGCGATAAGTTATCATTGGTTCCATAGATGGCGTATCAGATGCGTCATTATCCGCCATTTTTCTTTTTTACTATCGTCGACGATTGCCGATACTCGTAAGTACGTACGTATGTATATATGTATGTACGTATAACTATATCTATTTACTTATTTTACATCCATTCACGCCATATTGTTCTTCTATTTTTAGTCGTGTTGCTTTGAAAATCGATACTTTACATGAATTATTCCTATCTCAGTCTATCAAAAACTGTTATTTCCATTAACACAATAACCTTATTTCCCTTCTCTGTCCCATGCAAAACTCTTACTAGAAAAATGTAACCATCGGGAGAATGTCGGAGTTATTATCCTGTCGTGAAAAATTCAGACATTTGTATAACTTGCTTATCGATTTGCGGTTATTTTTAGTAATCGCATTGTTTTTTCTATCTTTTCTTTTTTCTTTCTTTCCTCTTTTTTGTTTCTTTTTTTTTTTAGACATATATTTCGCTTTTCATCGAGATGGCTTCGAAATGTTTTATGGAAAAAGTGCGTAGTACCAGCGTAATTTTCTTTTATTTCTTTTTCTCTTTTTTTTGTATACAAAAAATGTATTGATCTCCAATATTTGTCAATTCTTTCTTGCTTTCTTTTCTCTTTTAATTTTTTTTTCGTTCGTTCGTTTGTTTATTTGTTTGTTTGTTTGTTTCTTCTTACTCGTCCTTTTTCCTATTTTGTTTTTTTTTTTTTTTTTTTATTATTGTAGTATCGAATGTCTCATCATCATATAACCTCCATTAAAAATCCTTTTACGAGTTTTCACTACCGCGAACGATAGGAGATCGTAAAGTCACATTATAAACGTCGAGACGATCTCTTTCGAATAACACACACACGTGCCATTGTTTCACGCTTTTCGAAGGGTATAAATCAAATGGTAATAAAGTAGAGCTGTGACATGTTATGTGAACGCATACGTACGTATATGTACGTATATATATACATACACACACGCACACGCACACGCACACGCACACGCACACGCACACACATATATATAACGTATTTATACACGATGATGCATACGTCTGTATAAGTTGAAACGTATAGTTACAATGTAGGCGTCCGCTATGGCAAGTAGGCAATTAATAACTTAAATCCGGCCGAAATGATTACCGAAACTAACGGGGTAGGGCGGATGTAATTATGCGCGGCGGCAGGTAAATCCAGCTCGCCAGATGCGAGTAATTTTGCATGGAATTACAGTTATTGAATAAGCCATTTTCTACAGCTCCTATCATTCTCTCTCTCTCTCTCTCACACACACACACACACACATACACACATACACACGCTCATTCTCTCTATCTATCTATCTATCTATATATCTATATGGAATCGTGGTGAACTTCTAAACGGCAGACATTAGAATTAATCCAACTAACTCTATCATCAGAATGTCCGATAATAATTTATGCTGCAGCTGTAGATAAAGAAAAAGAAAAAAAAAGGAAAAGAAAGAGAAAAGAAAGAGATATTGCAACAGATTTTAATTCGATATTTTTCAACAATTTTATCGCTTCATCCATTGCAGAGAATTTAATAGGTAGATACGTTCTGGATGTACATCTACCTCCAGAGTTTATTATATCGAGAAATGAAAAAAAATAAAAAAATAAAAAAAAGAAAAAGAAAAAAGAAAGGTAGATGGAAAGAAAGTATCGTCTTTGTTTAAAGTAATCGGAGAGTTGAAGTTTCTCGTGGACGATCGGTGTTCGTTAATCCGGTAAAAGATACGACCGTAGAGGATGGTCGATTCAATAGGAGAGAATTGGAAATATAACTCCCTAGGTGATCGCGTACATACGACGTGGGCGATAAAATCGAATCATCTCGTTTAAAGAGAAAAGTCGAATCGTAACGTCGATTCGGTAACGACAGAAGGAGTATTCGATCGAGTTTGGATTAAAGAATAGATTACTTGATAATCTTCGCTAATAGAGCGTAAAAATAAGTTGATCTTACAAATCGTGCAAGAGTGATATGTTTTTCCTTTTTTTTTCTTTCCTTTTCTTTTTCTTTTTTTTTTTATCACGATCCTTCGTCGTCGTTCCGACCGAAATCATTGCGAGTACATGCAACTTTCGTTAGAAATAATTTTTTGTCAATAACAAAAAAGAAAGAAATAATAATAATAATAATAATAATAATAATAATAATAATAATAATAATAATAATAATAATAATAATAATAATAATAATAATAATAATAATAATAGCAATAGTAATAATGATGATAAAGAAGAGAAGAAGAAAACTAAAAATATAAATACTCTGATGAATTTTACTGAAAAATGGCGCAAGAAATGATATGAGAATGAAAAAAAAAGAAAGAAAAGATAACAAAGGATAATAAAACAAAAGAAAAGAAAAAGAAAAAAAAGGAAAAAACAGATAATTTCGTTGGCGATCGCGTAGGAAACAATGGACGGTCGAGGTGAAGTATTTAGTTTCGTTGTTCAAACTTTTCGCTTTCGACTTTCCGATAAAACCTTAGCGAGGAAGAATGTACGAAACATTGTAGTGGTGAGGGTGGTGAGTAGGAAGGGGTAGTGGATAAGGGAGGAAGAACCGTCTGTTCCGGTCAAGCCGGAACGCAAGGATGCGGGCGTTAAAGACTTCGGAGAATGTTGCTAAGTTAAAGATACCTCTACATGCGGAACAAGGAGAGTGGTTGGTTATCTCTTGAGCAGGAAAAACGAATCCTGCTGGTGAGGCAAACATCGACGCATCCTGGTACCGTCGTAAAAGGATAGGAAAGAAGAGAGAGAGGAAGGGGAAAAGGAAGAGAAAAACAAATCCGCGATAAGAAATAACATTTTTAGTTGTATTCTACGATTGAGCAAAAATGATCGAGGCGCAAATGGATCCCAAATTTTTCATTCCTTTGGAACATTCTCTTTTCTCTCTCTCTTTTTCTTCTATCTCTTCTTTTTTTTCTTTCTTCTTTTTTTATTATTTTATTTATTTATTTATCTATTTTTTTCTTGACTTCTTTTTAACAACACCGTACGTATATTATGTGCTTACAATAAATAAAAGAAAGACTTCATGATACAAAAGAAAAATAACTTTTAATAAACGCATGTCTTTCGGTGGCCACGCTATATAATTATTAGGATTATATTTTTCGTTTGGATATAGCAAAACGTTAGACGTTATCAAGCATTATGTGAGAAAAGTTATCTCGAAATTGTCGAAATCCGAGAGGGACGACGGAACGGACGTTGGAAACTTTGCTTTCAATTTTGTTTCCGAAGTTCGCGCGTTTGCAAATTTGTCTCGGCCGCTCGGCCTCAATAAAGCGGTGAAAAACCCTCCGGCAATTTTGCCATAGCTAGTACACATAATGGCCTGCCACTCAAAGGGTTTCAACGGAGACTAGTTGCGTGTAATTGAAAAGTATTTAACCCTTTGAGTGTCGGTGAGAGCACGAAGTCGATAACGCTTCCTGGCATTCGTGCCTCGAAATGCCAAAATCGCCGTCTACTATGTACGTGCCCGTGCAATATATTATATTTATATACCGGATGTCCGTAGAGAAATAAATCGAAAATTAATATCTAGTGGGGAAATATCTTCGATATAATTTTCGCGATCGAAAAAGATTCAAATATTTTTTCCCCTTTCGTGACGTTTAATCGCGTTTAAGAAAATTTTAAAACTTTTGTATCACTTCTTCAAAACTTTTTTAAACCAAACTAAACAGAGATATCAATGGCCCATTCGAAAGAAACGTCGATCTAAGTACATTAATTTTATAATTGTCTTCAGATGAAAGTTCTTAATACCAAAATATCATTATTGTCACCTTCGAATGAAATATATTTATTCTCAGATATTTCGTTTGATTTGAAATTAATCGAGTTTATTTTCATCCTTTCAATTTCAGATTGTTCACCCGGTATACGTGTATATACCCTACATATACGTAAAATAGGCGTACATGGATCCCATAGACTTTCATTAAACAAAGGCTGCAATGGTTTGATTACGTACAAGGATAGCCACCGCTTTAAACACCCTTTGAACCCATCTATTTACTTTATATCTCTATCTTTGTCTATCTCTCTCTCTATCTATTCATCTATCTATCTATCTCTCTCTCTATTTCAAAGTTGCTCCTATTACGTCGACAATAGCTAGGAATCAAATTATTTGTAGAAAACCGTATAATCTTTTAAGCGAAAGATTTAAACGTTTACGATACTCCTATAATGAATCACTTAAACTTCAATTCTTTCTCGAAATGGAAGTCAAGCTTTAATTCTTCTTAATTTCTTTTCTTTCTTTTCTTTCTTTTTTTTCTTTTTTTTTTCTTTTTTTTTTATTCTCCTTTTTCCTATTTAACATCTTCCTTCATTTCTTCCTATCTTTCATTCTCACGAACACATACCATGATATCGCTTCAAGAGAGAAACAACGAAATACCAATATGGCCGTTGAATCCGTCGGTAGTAAAACGAAATGAGATGGGTACCATTCAGAGTAGGGTTTAAAGCTTTGAAGACTCTGTAGCAAGATGATTATGATGGTCTTCGGGTGTAAAATGCCAGAAAAGCGATAGAATTTGCCGTTATAGAAGCGAGCTAAAACGAACCCAAAATCCACCAAAACTAGTGATCTCGTAATAGCTAAGCTAGCTAGCTAGATAGATAGGTAGGTAGATATAGTATACAGGCACGATTTACTAGAACAATGCATTCTCCTGTGTCCTTCCTTCTGTTCAATTTCAAATCCAATGTAATCGGTCTTTAGGAATTATTTTTTATTTTTTCTATTTTTCTTTCTTCTTTTCTTCATTTTTCTCAATATTTTTCTTCCTTTTAAATCTACGTGAAAATCTCATTCAAGTGCAAAAGATTTCAATTAGAAATCTTCAAAAGAGAAAGCAAGAAAGATATTTTGTTGTTTTATCTCTCGATACGTCATCTTGTCTAATTTATTTGTTTTTATTTTTTTATTTTTTTTTTTAGAAATCATCATTTATTAAATAGTTTACAATTCAATACTTTATAAATCTGATCAAATGTTGGTTCTTAATTTATACAGCGATTAGTAAATAATAATTATCCGATCAATTTTATTGTTGTTATTTTTTTTTTTTTTTTATTTTTTTTTGAGAAAATCGACACGGGAGCATAAAAATGGCCTTCTTACAGACAGAGAAGTTATTTATGTTAGTAATAGTTAAGGTTAAAAATAAACGATTTTGTCGTTACATACCGTAAATATCGGATGTTTAGTAAAGGGAGCTGAGATCATAAAAAATTTGGCCTATAACTTTTCGGTTGTTGTATATATACGTATGTATGTATGTATGTATGTATGTATATATGTGTCTATGTATGTATGTATGTATATATGTATGTATGTATGTATATATGTATGTATATATGTTAGTCATCCAGAACTTCATATGGCTGTCAAAGCGATAAAGATGTTATTAATGTAAGGGTTAAAAATAAATAATTTTTATTATTACATAACGTGACCATCGTACGTTCGGTGAAGGTACCCGAGAACATAAAAAATCTTTCTTATAGCTATACGGCTACTATGTTGTCATGAAAACACGCCACGCTGTTTTCTTCGTGGCTGAAAGTCCCTATAGACGTTA
>NC_060959.1:3827762-3845262 GCF_910589235.1 Vespa crabro | reverse complement strand
AGATATACATTTACTAAGTAGATATACATACTTATATATATACGTGCGTGCGTGTATGTACATATGTATGTATACATATCTATGTAATACAGATCTAGTATAAGGAAGAATATGTGTTTCTAACTCCGGTAGTGTATAGGAACGGCCGTCAAATTATCGTCACTTATGTATGCCCGAATTTCGTAGCCGGTGGCAGGTAACGGTACAGATAATAGTACGGACTAATGCATAACCGTGTAACGTTGGCCAACGTTGTTGAGTACGATAGTACGGATATAGTACGATAGAGAAGCTAGGTAAGGTAGGGGTTACTGAGGGAGAGAAAGGGAGAGAGGGAGAGTTGATAACACTAGAACAAAGATGACATTCGAAGGGTTTGCTAGAATCTACTCTCTTTCTCTCTCTCTCCCTCTGTCTCTCTCTCTCTTCTCTCTCTCCCTCTGTCTCTCTCTCTCTTCTCTCTCTCAACCTCTCCCCCTCACTATGTCTCCCCCCTTTGCATTCTATTCTCGACGTGTGGCTCACTCTTGTAAAAGCCGCCGACCTAAATGTCGCCTTTATGCCAGGGGCGTAACTGTCATACGCGCAGGTGCACCAACTCTCACGACCGCCCCCGGGATATTAGCGGTACCCCTCCAAACCAACCCCTACGTACGTACCACTATAACTACTATATGCTTTCTCTTTTCTTTCGTCCTTCTTCCCTTTTTTCTTTTTCTATTCTTTTCATTTCTATCCTTTTTCTTCTTTTTCTTTCTTTCTTTCCTTCTTTTTTTCTTTCTTTCTTTTTCTTTTTTTTTTACTTTTATTTTTTTTTCTCTTTTTCCTTTTTTTCTTTTTTTCTTCCTTTTATTTTTAATTTTTATATTTTATTTCATCTCATTTTACTTCCCAATCTGTATGCTCTAAAGATTCATTTTGTACATTTACGTACATTGGTTCATTAAGGGCGAGGAGGTAAAAGGGCGGGAGGGAGTGAGATGAGGGCGGGGGTCGTGGCAGGGGCAAAGGGGTTTGAATGTTTTATGCAAATCGATCATAATGGTCGTATCTCTGTTTCTGGCATTTTCCAGTGGTTATATAATTGTTTGTCGTATAACGGTGCAATGATTTATCGTATTATTACCGTCCATAAAATTAATATTGTAGCGTAATATAATATCGTATATAACGTATTACAATTTATATCATGATTAATATTATAATTATGGTACATAATAGAAGTGACCTTAATCGTAAAGAATTTCCATCGCTATGATGGATCACTATGTCTCTCTCTCCCTTTCTCTCTCTCTCTCTCTCACACACACACACACACATACAGACACATTTACACACACTTTCTTCTTCATTCTTTCATTCTTCTCTTTTTAACTCCTCCTCTATCCATAGAAATTTTACCCTCATTTTGAAAAGGTATATGTACATCGTACGGACCAGGAGACAAAATTCCTGGAAAGTTTTGCGAAGCATTCGAGCAGGGATACATTGAAGAAGTGTTTAAGGAGAGGTAGGGTGAGAGAGGAGAATGGAGGTGGGAGTGAAAAGAATAAAATGTAAACGAGAGAATCAGAAACGCGCGAATATTATCGGTGATCTTAATTATCGATATACGAGGGAGGGATCGAATTTAGCCTACGTGTACGAGAGAAAGAGAAAGAGAGAAAGACAGAGAAAAAGATAAAGAGAGAGAGAGAAAGAGAAAGAGAGAGAAACAGATAGAAATTCGCGTAAGAGAAAATAAAATTATGCTAGTAGGTAATTATCAAATAGAGGATCTGCTCGTCGTCGAAGTTAATTTCAGGACGAATCGAAAATTATTTCTATTTTCGTTTTATATATGTACATACGTGTGTATGTAAAATTATACATTTATAATAATAATTACAATATATTTATTATTTATTATAATATATTTATTATAAATATTATTATAAATTAACAAATTTATTATGACAAATAAATTATATATAATTATGACTTAATAATTTTATTATAATTAATAAATTTATTATAAATTATTATAATATATGTATAAAAATTATGCATATATAAGTTGTTACTATGTGCCATTTACGAGATAATGGACATCTTAAATATTAAAATAATTGCCTTTTCATACCACAATTTGAAAAACAATCGTCAAATTGGTTAATATTTTGAATTTGATTACCTCGAACAAGATCATTGACCTTCAACTGACCAAAATTCGCCAGAACTTGATTTGTTAATAATGTATTGTATTTGTATAACATCGAGTATGAATTACAGTACAGTATGAATCTGCTAGTCAGTTATTCAGGATACCAATTAACTCGTAAACGATGCATAGTAGATAATTTTTTCATCACATATGATTTTAATTGCAAATGGTAACCGTTATATAAATATGCAAAAAAAAAGATTATAGATATCCATTAAAAAAAAAAAGGGAGAAAACTACGTTAACGTTCATAACTCGAAAAGATCATGAATAAAAAAAAAAAAAAGAAACGAAAATTTGTTTACATGCAGTTCGTAACTGAATTAGTGCCGTGCAAATTTATCTTTATAAACTTTCTTGTAGCTTCAACGAGTTGTGAGATATTTGTTGCTCAAATATCTATGTATATATATAGGATGTCCTGTTTATCTCAAAATTTTGAATATTTCGTGAGGTACTGAATTTATTAAAAAAAACTTTTTTATAAATTAGTCCAATACGAAATATACACGTAATTCAACGATGTGCCGTATATGGAGTAATTTATTATTATAAAATGTTTTACATTATATTATAAATTAATGAATTCTTAAGGAGTATAAACTTGTATCGTTGCTCTTAAGCTGCATGCTGTGAACAAAAGCCAAATTTTTTATCTCCTTTTATTCTCAAATTATCGACATAAAAGTAAACGAAGTTCGGCCTGTGTCGCCCGTAAACCAGACTTTCTATATATATATATATTTTATACATTTTCTGAAAATCGACCAGGCTTTATCCTTTTTATTGTCGAGTTATATTAATCTGTAGAAATCGTTCTACAGATCGTTTTCTGCAAAGAAACGTAATTATGGAATATACGTGAAAAATCGGCCGTTCGCAAGACAATGACATCTAATTCTTTGCAAAAATCAAATTATCATCTAATAATAAACTTCAACAAATTATTATTACTCGAGACGAGCCGGCAAAGAAAATTTATGAAACAAGTCTTTCAGTTTTATCAGTACGAGAATTTGATGAGGAAAGAATTAAGGAAGGAGAGTAAGTCTGTGATTCTTCTTTTTAAATATTATTAAAATAAATTAAACAAATATGAAAAATAAAAAATAATTTAATTATTTTCTTTTTCAGTTAACCAGATGCATCTCAACGTAATCAAATAAATTCCAGATGTTTGTAAAAGATTTGGCAACTAACGATGACAATGAAAATACACAAGAAGACATAGAAGTTACACAAAAGGAAAAAAGATAGAGAATGTAAACCGAAGTTCTTGGAACAAACCTGTACTATAGATAAATACAAGGATATGCATTGTAGAAGATCTGCTATATGCGCACACAAAAATTAAATTTATAATGATGTATTGATACTAGTCATAAATAAAAAAAATTGTACAATATTAATAATAAAAATCGTTGTTCTTTATTAATCTGAAAATATTATAATTAAGTGAATATACTTATAATTAGCAAATGTAATGTATATTGTATATATAAATATTTAAAATGAAAATAAATGTTTATAACGAATAAAATTTCAATGTATTCTTTTTTAAATCCAATCATTATTATATTAATTATTCCCAATATACCAAATTGCACTCTATATAATAATTATATAATACAAAAGTAAGTGTTCAAAAAACATTTTTAAAATTTCAAAATATAAGAAAGTTCGCGAAGCTCGATTTGCAAAAAAAATTTCCGAATTGATCAGAATTTAAAATTTTGAACAGGAGAATATAACCTACCAGGAAGTGAGTACAGTTTTGCGTGCCATCACTTCACACATTATGTGATCCTGATACAAATCTCGATTTACGGAAAACCGGCTTACTTCGTCAAAAATTTATATTTTTGAACAGGAAAGAATAATTTACCTGGAGGTGATATGATTTTATGTGCCACCTCTTGACACATCATGTAATCCTAATACAAATCTCAATTTACGGGAAAAGGTCCCCACTTCATACAAAATTTGTATTTCTGGGAAAGAAAAAGAAAAACGTATTTGTCGGTGGCATGGTTTTGTGTGCCACCTCTTGACACATCATGTAATCCTGTTATAAATCTCAATTTACGGGAAAAGGTCCTCGCTTCATATAAAATTTGTATTTTTGAAAAAGAAAAAGAAAAACGTATTTGTCGGTGGCATGGTTTTGTGTGCCACCTCTTGACACATCATGTAATCCTGATATAAATCTCAATTTACAGGAAAAGGTCCCCGCTTCATATAAAATTTGTATTTTTAAAAAAGAAAAAGAAAAACTTACCTTAAGGTGGCATGACTTTGTGTGCCACCTCTTCGACAATTATATGATCCTGATACAAATCTCGATTTGCGAGAAAATTTTCTCTAAAATTTGAAATGTAAAGGACAATATTTTGGATTAGGAAAGTAATTGTAGAGTTTTATGGAAATCATATGTTTTATTTTTATATTAAATGTTTTTATTTGCATTTTTGTTATTAATACATAGCTACTAGTAATAAAGTTATATTTAATAAGTATACAAATATATTTTCTATTATATAGATTATGTATAATATAATACAATATAAAAATGTTGTAAATAAAAGACGAAATTTTCATTTCTTTTTATGCTTTTTCGATTTAAGAAAGCAAAATTTATTTCGTAAAAAGTTCGGCCTTTTTTACAATACATAGTATAACAAACGTCAATCAGCGGTACAAAATAATATTCTTTAGGAACTATAAAATTTATAATATTATTTATAATACTGTACAGTAATAAGTGATTTCATATGGCACGTCATTGATTTCGTCTTAAAAAATACTATCGAACTGTGAAAAGACGAATATATAATGTCGATTGAAAAAATGAATTTGACTTGGAAGTTCCTCCCACTATTCGACCTGCAAAAATAAAATAAGCACCGTATTATGTCACCTTATTATATTAAACAAATCTGTTAAAAAATTTTTTTAATAGGTTCAATCCTTCACAAAATATTTTAATATATATGTGTGTATGTGTGTATATTTATATGCATATATATACTATATACATATATCTATAAGAATAAATGTATATATATTATTTTAGATTCATTTTGCAATTCAAATAGCATGACAATAAAAAAAAAAATTATTTTATGGTTAATCTAATTATAACGGTACGATTCTCGATACGAAAGATTATATCTATATCTATATCTATATCTATATCTATATCTATATCTATATCTATATCTATATCTATCTATATATGTATATATATATATATACATATATATGTATATATGTATACATGTATATATATATATATACATATATATATACATATATATGTATATATGTATATATGTATATATACATATATGTATATATAATATATATATATATATATATATATATATATATATATATATATATATATATAGAGTATCTTGAAAATAGATATTTCTTCTTTTTTTATCTCCTACTCAAGAGAGTAGAATCTTCGAGACGTTCACGAGATATAAAAATTACGAGCAAATTCGTTCAAGAGTGGCACGATTCCTACGATAAAATTAAGTTCGATCGTTCTGGCTCTCGCTCGAGGCACACCCTCATCTCTCTTTCTCTTCCCTAGAGAGCCTAGAAATATCTATACCGATTATGTATCTTCGGTTAAATCGCTCGGTATCCTGACCCAATTTTAAACTGCCTGGAAACATGTTTCGGCTATATTGTATAAGGCTTTTAAAGTCTCTCTTCCTCTCCCTTTCTTTCTTCTGGACGGTTAAATATCATCAAAGAAAAGCTTGTTCTCTCTCTCTCTCTCTCTCTCTCTCTCTCTCTGCGTCTCTCTCTCTTTCTCTTTCTTTCTCTTTCTTTCTCTGTCTTTTCTCTCTGTCTCTCTTTTTTCTCTTCTCTTTGACTAGTTTGCCTCGACTTCGATTATACCTCGATTCTTTTAAACGTAGAAGTGCTCACTACGACAGGATGTTCGTTCGATCGATCATGGGAATCTCTTCACCAAAATTACACTCCCTTGGCAATTATCGGTGGAATCTCGAATACGGGTTCCGCACTTTGTTTTCGAGTCCTCGCTGCTCATCGAGAGACTTATCGGATCCTTATGAACATTGAAATATTCGTGTTTGTGTACGTGTATGTGTGTGTGTGTGTGTGTATGTGTACGCGCATACACGTGCATCCATTACATCTGAATTGTTTGAATCAATTAAACGTATTATATGAAAATGATTATCGATAATATTGTTTCAATATTATTACTAAATTCCAATCTTTTCAATCTAAAAGAAAATAAAAAGTTTTTAAAAAGAACCCCTCCTAATAGACACTTCAATCGTACATATAAATCGTATGTATTAATCATTGGTAAGGGGCATCGCAAAAAAGTTTCTCTCTCTCTTTATCTCATAATACCTATTTTCGTGCACGTTGTTAAATGATAATTAATAGAATAATTAATTATAATAATCACTAGAATTTCAACGAAATTTATACCATTATATACGTTTTCATAAATTAACAAGAATGATTAGCACTGAAGAGAAGAGTAATCTTCACTAATTCAAAAAGCCCTTTTATCCTATCAAAAACGAGAAAGAAAGAAAGAGAAAGAGAAAGAGAGAGAAATAGAGAGAAAGAGAAAGAGAAAGAGAAAGAGAGAGAGAGGGAGAAAACGAAATCTAGGAAAGAAGAAAAAAAGAAAAAAATAGAAAAAAGAGGAAAGGAAGAAAAGGAATTGCAAGAAGAAGAATAAGAAGAAAAAGGAACAGATGAAAGTGGAAAATGATCGCTAGAACGTAAAGATAGCTAGAAATTCCTTCGACTCGATAGATCTCGATTATTTCAAGCTGGTGGGACCTATCGCGATAACGTTTATCGACTACCCAATGTCTGAAGTTACTCGCAAACGAGAAACTCGATGCAACCCGCTTGGTATCCAATTTACGGCCGGATGGAGCGCGAAAGTCTCCTTCGGTGCATCTGATTAAAAATAAGTACTCTTTGTCGGCCCTTTGATCCTACATTTCCCTCTTCTCTGTGTATTTCTCTCTTTCTCTTTCTCTCTCTCTCTCTCTCTCTCTCTCTCTCTCTCTCTCTCTCATACTCTCTTTCTCTTTCTATTTCGTTACTCGTCTCTATCTCTCTTTCTCCTCTTTTCCCATCTGGTCTAGTCGCCTTTGCATCTCTGGACTAATTATTCTTCCTTCTCATCTTACTATCTCGGTCATCGATCTACATTTGGCAGTTGAGGGCGATTCGCCCTTATTATATTTTCCATCCTTAACCTTTTAAAAGCACTCGCGAGCGAGTCCCTTAATTGCGATTGATCTTACCTATATTAATGATGATTTTCTTTTTTCTTTTTTCTTTTTTATTTATATTTTTTTTTTATTTTCTTCTTCTTTTTACCATGTTTTTTCTGTTCTTCCTACGTACCATCCCTTCTCCGTCATTCCGTCCGCCAATCACCGTTCCTTTCTACGGATACGTACGATCCCTTCTTTCTGTTTTCTATTATTTACTCGACTAAATAACGATATAAAACAGACTAATTAGTTGTTATAACATTGATAAAATTTCACGTCTTTTTCCTCTCTTCCTTCCTCCATCATTCGTCGCTCCTCAAGTAAAACTCAAATTACGTATCGTCTTATTTCCAATTGTAACAAATGTTTTGTTTGCGAGATATGTATTCCTTTCCCATAAAGTGCAGCTTCATCTTCTCGTCGGCGGTTTACACGTAGATTATATTAAACACGCAGGTGTCGCGAATCGCCGTCGTATTTTAATGGACGACGGGTGGTTATTAAGCGGGATATTCTCCAACGAAAATTGCAAAAGTTTCGTCTCTCTCTCTCTCTCTCTCACTCTCTCTCTCTCTCTCTCTCTCTCTCTCTCTCTCTCTCTCTCTCTCTCTCTCTCGTTTGGTTATGCTGAAATGTACATATACATTCGTATACGAGCGAAGGCTTATCTTTTTTATTTTATTTTACTAAATCCATACACGCTGTGTGCATAAGCTTATCGTTAACGGTTATAATAAATAATTGCAAAACAAGAATAAAAAGAAACGTATATGACGTTACATTCGACAATATAATATAATTTTTATATATAATATATAATATATAATATAAATTTAATTTCCCTTAAAGAAAATCGATAAATCTTTATTTTTTCCTAATCTTATTTAAATATACATATATACATACACACATATATATGATATATGATATATATATATATATATATATATATATATGATATATATATTTACATACATGGATTGATACCTTTCACATTAAAGTATATCGAGTAAACAAGCCCCGATGACTGGGCGATTCGGTGCATCAGCGTTTAAGCTGATTACCGATGGGTTTAATCGTATTTCGTGGTTAATCGAATATTCCACCGTCACCGCTTGACCCTGTTTTCCGCGTACGAACTTATATGCGGTAATCTATGTAGATACATACGTGTACGTATTAAAACGACCAAAGGAGTGAGATAAAATTCCGACCGAATAATATATAATCGGACGAACAAATAACGCGGGTGCATAACAATCGCAACATGTTTTTCGATGATGTAGCCGAATTTCGAATGCTAGGCGTTCGTAACGTTTGGCCGATTAAATATGGCCACCAATTCAAACGCGAAAAATAGAAAGAAAGAGAGAGAGAGAGAGAAAGAGAGGCAGAGAGAGACACAGAGAGAGAGAGAGAGAGAGAGAGAGAGAAAGAAAGAAACATCCCCTCGTTCACTGATGTCAGCAAGAATATTAACAACCAACCACGTATGTGGTTGCTACTCGATGAATTATTCAATCCTGTTTTCAACGAATACAGCATACGACTCTACATATCACCTAGTACACCGGAAACTGTAGTAGTTTTCTTCCCCCTTAAAGCGAATAGTAAGGGCAACGATATCTTGGACAAGCTTCGCGTCTGGCACATAAGAAACTCGTTTCACTTACTTACATGTAATAAGCCTTGTTACTCGCTCCCGGCAAGTTCTAGGTATATGGGGGCGTGGGGTTTGGAGTTCTCTTGGGACAAAGAGGAAGGCCTGAAGTGAGGCAGAGGAGGAAGATAGTGAATGAGCGATGTCGGTGTCGGTAGTGATGGTGGTAGTGGTGGTAATAGCAGTAGTGGTGCTGTTGCTGCTGCTGCAACTGCTGCTGCTGCTGCTGCTGCTGCTGCTGCTGCTGCTGCTGCTGCTACCGCTTCTACCGTTTCTACTGGCATTTGTTGGAGGAGAAACGGGATTGGTAGATCGTCGTTAACGTATACCGCTGGATCAACAAGAGCGACATCCGGCTTACGACGATTACGGCTGACGCTGCTCTTTTCCATTCTCTCTTTCTCGGGAAATATACTGGCACGCTCTGCAAAGACCAATCCCCTTACCTCCTTTTTTCCACGTTTCTCTCTCTCTCTCTTTCTCTCTCACTCTATCTTTCTCTTTTTTTCTTTTCCTTCCTCTTTCTCATCCTTCTCATCTACATTCTTCTCTTTTTCTTCCGCTTCTTTCCTTGCTTCTTCTCTTTTCTTCAGATCCAGACCGTCCTGGTCCACGCCAATCTTACCCTATCCCACCCCATCCTACCTGATCCGACCCAACTCGACCTCACACTTTTCCCTTCCCTCTTGTTTTTTTCCTTTCTTATATATATATATATATATATATATATATATATATATATATATATATATAACATATATATATATATATATATATGTTCTCCATAAAACAGAGAGTTCTCTACAAGATGCGAGAAATAAGGAAGAATATAAAGCTCAACACAACTTCTTCGTTTTTCGTATATGATCTTCGGAAGTCTGGGTTCCAGTAGCCCTCCTCCCTTCATGTCCCCTCTTCATCCCTTTAGATACCACTCCATTACTCGGCTTTCTCGAATGTGTCTCCCAGATTTTTTTCCTCTTAATTATTTCCAACGTCGAGGCCAGGAACAAACGTGTCACGGTTTTGAACGGAAGCTGACCCGCTGTGGCGTTCGTTTGCTGAGAGAGAGAAAGAGAGAGAGAGAGAGAGAGTGTGTGTGTGTGAGAGAAAGAGGGAGTGAAGTAGGGATGAGCTCTGTCCTCCATCTTCCGAAATAACGAGAAATATCGATTTGCCGAGGAGCACAAAAGAAGAGCGGCGCGCCTTCCAGGCACACGTGCTGTGTGCAGTCCCCGGTGTGCATCCTATGCACCTTTTGTCAGACCTGCCTGTGGTGAGACGAGGGATGGAGAAAGAGGGACAAAGAGGGAGAAATAAAGAGAGAAAGAGAGAGAGAGAGAGAGAATGAAAGGGTAAAGCATGAAAGATTTTTTTCTTTTCTCTCTCTCTCTCTCTCTCTCTCTCTCTTCCTATATCCCTCCCTCTCTTCTATTTCTCACATGCATACATACAAAACAGACAAAAAGACAGACAGGCATACGTGCTCATAAGTACATATATTTTTTCTTATTCTTGATAAAAAGATGCTGATGCTCCTGGTTACCGTTGGTTTACTTTATTCGATCGTTAAGCAAACAGGAAATATTTCTTTACGTAACGAGCACCATGCTAAATCAAGGAACGACGTTCTCCTTTGATCGTTTCTGTTTCACAGAAAAACCGCTACTAGTCTTTTCCCTTTTCTTTTCCTATATTCTTCTTCTTCTTCTTTTTCTTTTTCTTCTTTCTCCTCTTCTTCTTCTTCATCTTCACCTTCTTCTTTTATGTCCTTTTCCCTTTTTTCTTCTTTTCCTTTTGGGTTTTTCGTTTGTTTTTTTATCTCTTTTTCTTTTCCTTTTTTCTTTCTGTTTTTTTCGTTTTTTTTTCTCTTTTGATCGTCATCTCTCATTCTCTATCTATCTCTTCCTTCGTTAGTTTCCTCGATGGAAACACGAACTACGGAAGTTTTCTTGTCGTTACAGTGGCAACGACCAACTTTACGAACGTTTCCATGTTTCTCTTTCACGTCTTTCTCTCTCTTTCTCTCTCTCTCTCTCTCTCTCTCTCCCCTCTCCCTCTTTATTTTCTCTTTCTCCCTTCGAGCATCGAATTAACAATTGCACGACAGAATTGAATTTAATGTTTTAAATTCGATATTTCGATCGTTTGGAAACACTTGTTTCGATAAAGTTTTAATGTTTCATTCGTTTATATTTGTTGCACTAATGAAAATATATTTATGTACATACGTATGTAGCGATACTGCCGTAGTAAGAAAGTTTTCAAAGAGAGAAGTTGCCGGCGCACGTAGAAGGAAAATGGCCGATCGCGTGAACTAGATAACACGGAGCTTACACCTATCAGAGTGAAGCACATTGGAGAGAATCTGATTAAGTAATAAGGTACGGTCAATAGAGTCGTGTGAAAGTTTACACGGAAACGAAGTCACCGCGATAGCTTATCTCGATTGCGAAGGACAAACGTTAAAACGATTACGTTAGTATGGTAGGAAGTCGATTATCTGAACGTCGATTAATGGATTAAGGACCAATTGTGTGAGTAACAGACGTCGTGAAAGAGAAAGAGATAGAGAGAAAAAGAGATAACGAGAGAGACAGAGATAAAACGAGAAAGAGGAAGAGAGAGAGAGAGAAAGAAAACGAGTAAGAGAATGAGAGAGAGAGAGAGAGATGAAGAGAAAACGAGAAAGAGAATGAGAGAGAGAAAGAGAGAGAGAGATGAAGAGAAAACGTGATGGGAAATTGTAGATAAAGATAAATCGTCCATCTGCTTCCATCTACGTGGCTTATGGCAAATGAAATTGTAAATAATTTCATAATTAATTATTTTATTAAATACTATTGCGTTGAGCATATTAATTTAATCAATAAATAATTTCGTTACATTCAATATTTTATATCTAAATAATATAAAATGAGTAAGTTGCTTGCTTACTTATTTAGTTACTTACTTATTTACTTCTTTTTTTTTTTTATACTATAAAATATCGACATTATTTATCGATCAATCCAATACTATATTGTCATATTGTATGTATATTATTATTCGTAAAGAATATAATATATCTAATATTTCTATATAAAATATTGATAAATCACGGCACTGATCATTTGGCTAGTCTCAATAATAATTATTAAAATTTCCAAGCGTTTACTAAAATATTTGATAAAAATCAAAACAACGGGACTGAGTAGACTTTATTTTTTAAAAGAATACATTCCTGGATATCTATATACGAACTATCTGTCGATCACTTGACTACAGACAATATTGACCGACATGAAATAAATAGAAAGAAAAAAAAAAAAAAAGAAAAGAACAAATAAACAAAGAAAAAAACAAACAAACAAATATAAAAAGGAAAAAGAAACGAAAAATAATATACATGAAGGGTAACGTATATATACATATGTACGTGTTCATGACGATCCTTCGATTGTCAATAATATTCGCTCACGTTTGCAAGAATTTCGAGAAATCACATTCGACCCAGTCCTATACAATAGTATATTTTTTTTTCTTTTTTATTTTTTACGTTCGTTTCGCCTGGTAGAACTCACGCACAAACCAATTCTGTCTCTCTCTCTCTCTCTCTCTCTCTCTCTCTTTCTCTCTCTTTTTGTGTGTGTGTGTGTTTTTGTTTCTCTTTTTCTCGCACTTGAAAACATTTTAAAGAAAAAATCCGGATATGGATCGATGAGTATATCGTGTGGTAAGTCGAGCTAAAAATTCATCCACGTAATTGGTATAGCTGCGTTCGAAAAAGGAGAACACTTGTAAATACGAGCACCTCTTCACTGGAATCCTAGTTCTCTCTCTCTCTCTCTCTCTCTCTCTCTCTCTCTTTTTCTCTCTTTTTCTTTCTCTCTCTCTTTTTTTCTCTCCGTCACCATCCATGCGCTGGTCAATTCGATTAAAATCAGGTCGAGGATGGCAACCAGCCTATTTCTCGAACAGCCCCTTCGTTTAATATCGAAATATGCGAAATCGAAAAAGAAAAAAAAATAAACAAAAAAAAGAAAAGAAATAATATTATTATCTCATTAGCTTTAACAAAACTCCTTTTCGTTAAGATTCAATTGAAAATATTTTCGATTGTTTTATTTTTTCAATATTCGCTAAGAAGATTTTTATAAACTCGAATCGTCTTAAAACGAATACACGGTGACTACTAATGTTTAATACGATTGTGTTGGATGATGTCCCATAATGGCAAATCGAAACATAATGATAGATTTATATATAATGTATATATAATATAATAATATAATGGTACATATATATATATCTATATTCGTAGATGTATATATACATAAAAACATACAATGTACTTATCTATATATATGGATATATATATATATATACACACACATTCAAAGATAGACACAATTTATCTAAATAAAGGCATATATAACATACATGTATATAGATATATAGATACATTGTAAGCATATAGATATATATTGTACATAAATATAATATGTACAATGTATTTAGATATATTACATATACGTAGATATGTACTTATATATTAAACATCTATGTATATATATATATATATATATATATATATATATATATATATTTACATATGTACGTACGTATATACGTACATACATACATATAATACATACGTATAACGTCATCTCATGAGTGTTAAATCTCATAGCAGGGATCGAGCGCGAACCTAGCGTGATCTTTCATAAAAATGCCAACGAAATCGTAATGGTGCTGTACTAACGGTGGTGATTTCGCTCGGTTAGCAAGGCGTAAACAAAATTTCCGCAACAAGATACAATGTGTAAACGGGATCGGGGGCTAACGTACGCGAACGAACGAACGAACGAGCTAGCGAGCTAGCGGTGATTATCGGTTTTTCGTTAAATTTACGTACAAAGGAAGCGACAACGTTGCGTTTAACGATGCGATATTAAAGCGCATTCGATGCCTACTGTTCTTTTCGTTTCACGATTGCCTTTCACCGGAAAGGATGACGAGCCGCAAAAAAGCATGGCGCAAAGAGTACGTGGTTGGTTATCGGGTTGAAGGGAGAGAGAGAGGGATGATGGGAGGGATAGGAGGGAGGATGGGAAGGCGTGCTAGAGACGGAATAGAAACGCGGTGTGAAAAAGCTCACGTATTACGTACATACGTGTAAAAAAGAAAAAGGAAAAAAGAAAAGACAAAGAAAAGCAGAGGCCATCTTTTGTGCTGGATGATACGCGATGATGCGTCGGCCATTTTGTGTTCTTTGTTTTGTTCTTTTTTCTTTTTTTTTTTTTAATTTTTTGTTTATCTCTTTTTCTTTTTCCCCCTTTTTTATTCTTTCTCTTTTTCGCTCAGTTTTCTTCTCTCTTCTCTTCTCTCGTCTTTTTTTGACCGTATTTTTTTTTCGTCCTACGTCCGTTTATCCTTCCAACATTGCTCTGACTCTCTTTTCCTTTTTTTTCTTTTTTCCTTCTTTTTTATTTTTCACATGCAACATTGTGTTTCCGACCGAAGCAAAATATCCTCGTAATTTTGCAGACGGATTAGACAGTGGCGCAGAGGCCGCGTGCAAAAATCGTCGAGCTTACATATTTACTTTCTAACGCAAGAGGAGAAACGTGATTTTTCGCTAACGGAAGAATACGTACGTTCGTTCGTTTCTTTTTTTAGTCCTTCTTCCTTTTTCCTTCTTTTTTTTCTTTTTATCCTTCTTACACAACCATCATAAATTAGAGAGGAAAGAAAAAAATAAATACATATACATACACATGATACGCGAACGGAAAACAACGTATTTCCTTTTTTTATTTTATTTTCTTTTACTGTTGCTGCTGCTGCTGCTGCTGCTGCCATTGTTGTTGTTGTTGTTGTTGTTGTTGTTGTTGTTGTTGTTGTTGTTGTTGTTGTTGTTGTTGTTGTTGTTGTTGTTGTTGTTGTTGTTGTTGTTGTTGTTGTTGCTCCCTTTTTTCTTCAGCCGACAAATAATAGTCCCGCGTTTCGTAAATAACAATGGCTATACAATACGTAGGTTGCTTCGACAAAGAGGTACGACATGTTAGAAAGGAATATAAGTTTCGAAAACTATCGGAACGCTTGTTTCTCCTAGAACGATCTTTCCAACAACTATCTATTCGTGGAGAAAAGCAACAACCATAACTACGCCTCGCGAGGGGCTACAACGAATAGCTCTTACAAAATGAGAAAATGGTTGAATGTACGGGGAAGTAAGGTGGGTTTGTAAAAACAACATTAATTCGGTTTCCCTATAATATCAAGGAACCGAGAAAACTTTGATAACTTAACACGCAAGGTTACACGTTGAGTAAATTTTCAAACCGTGAAACTTTCCGTCAAAGATTTTATCGAGAAAATTTTCAACTTCGACTTGTTTTTTCTTTTTTTCTTTCTTTCTTTCTTTTTCCTTTTTCTTTTCTTTTTGTTTTCTTATTTTTAAATTCTATAAACTCAAGATTTCTCTTCTTCTCTTTAAAAAGTGCGCCGATCATCATTCTGTAAATTCGTTGGCTCGCTCTCGCTCGCGCGCTCTCTCTCTCTCTCTCTCTCTCTGTCTCTCTCTCTCTCTCTCTCTCTCTCTCTCTCTCTCTCTCTCTCTCTCTCTCTCATTTTAAACTCAATTTTCTTTAAGGACAGTAAGAGATTAAAAAAAAAAAAGAGGAAGAGAAAAAAGTAAGAAATTTAATATAAAGCGACCGATCTTTCATCAGATTGATGTATTCGATTCTAAAGTGAAAATTGGAACACAACGCACGCGACGTACTTATCCATCTAATTTTCTCTCGAATTGTGAACAAAATTTCGTCGAAGTAAATCCAACGTGTTGGCACCATGCGTCAAAACGATTATCGATAATCCAGCTGCTAATTATCGTCCGGCACATCATTTTTTCCAATTTATCTCGTGAAGGCAGCATCCCGTTCGGGAACAATCATCATACATACATACATACATACATACAACATGCATACATACATACATGCATCCATAGATAAATATACAGGAAAACGACACATACAAAATACGATCACTTTTATTCGTTGGAGAAAATTGAAAAAGCAGAACAGGTCATTAAAAAAGTGATACAAAAAAGTGCTATTACAATAAACTGGCATACATCCATTTGGAGAAAGAAATATAATCGGAATTTCCCGACGATCATCAATATTTCCAAGCAACCAATTTCCAATCGATCACGTTATATATATATATATATATATATATATATATATATATATATATATATATAGATGATAGTATATAATACATGTAGGATCGATCATCGATATATCCTGTAATCTGGCATCTGTTGGAGAGCCGACGACACGGAGGATGAAGAACCGAGTATGTGTGTATAATAAAGAATTAGAGAGAGAGAGAGAGAGAGAGAGAGAGAGAGAGAGAGAGAGAGAGAGAGGAAGATAGAACGTTTACAAAATTCGATCGGTCGGCCACCAAATTCAGCCAGGTCATAATGCAGTCGTCACGCGTCTGGGATTAATACGCGCACGGTGCATTTATTCAGGCGCGTTCGAGGCTTGGTGAAGGGTAGGTGGGTGGAGAGTAAGGGGAAGAGAGGAAGAGTTGGTTCGGGTAGTAGCTGACAGGGAAGGGGTTGTTTGTCTGTCGGAGGGAGTTAGAGCAGGCAGCGTGGAATTTACAAGCAAACCCTGTCGATACGATGGCTGCTGCAGCACCGGTTGGTTCGCTCTTCCAAACAAAACCCACAAGCCAGTATACGAGAGATCGATGATATCAACGAGACCATCCGTGACAGCAACGAACACGTATAGGTCTTCGTTCACTGTAATGATGAACAGAGATAAAGAGAGAGAGAGGGAGAGAGAGAGAGAGAGAGAGAAAGAGAGGGAGGGAGAGAGAGGGATAGACATCTTAGGATCTCATCTCATTTACTTAGAGACTCCCTTCCACAAAATTCCCAAGCTTCTCTGTGATCAACGTATTGAGAATCAAACATTTGTCCTTAGAATTTCTATTCGTATTCATCTAAGAGGGTTGACGACCTTTCCTATTCCGAACCAACGTCAATTTTGTTGATCAAAGATTTCAAAGACCTATGACTCGTTTCGTTTTTTTATTTTTTTCTTCACTCTCTTTCAACGTCCTTTATTACATTTTTTTTTTTAAGTAGACCAATTATATATACTATGAATATTTCTCGCTGCAAATGAATATATTTCGAGTTTTCTCAGTTTTTGTTTTTTTTTTCATTTTCGTCTAAGAAAAGACACGATATAAGATGATCTTTTTCCGCGTAAACGTCGGATAAATTTTTCTACATCACCTTTTGTTTCAGTTATTTTCATAATTAACAGC